>NC_084862.1:10144892-10452595 GCF_951802175.1 Populus nigra | reverse complement strand
CCACCAAGTATTACGGTTACTAGGGACCTATGGTTTGCGGGAGTTTGGGTAAGAAACTGGTTGTGTAAGGGGAAGACTCATCACCCCTAATATACCTTACCTAAGATAAGCTGCATTGTTGTTTGATTATTTTTCTAGATCAAGTTTCTATTCGTTGGTCTTGTCTACAGTTCAAGGTAGATCTGCCTTTATGTTTATTTTGCACTTTGTATCTTTAATACTTGAGAGTATAATCTACTGTATAGTTTTACACCTCTAAATATTAAAGTCTACATCTAAACCCTAATATAAAATAAAATAAATTGGTAAATGGTTTTTGATACTTTGATCGAATCCTAATAGATAATCATAAACTGATTATAATATCTACGTTTTGCTTTTTAAAAACAT
Source organism: Populus nigra (assembly GCF_951802175.1). Taxonomy (NCBI): domain Eukaryota; kingdom Viridiplantae; phylum Streptophyta; class Magnoliopsida; order Malpighiales; family Salicaceae; genus Populus; species Populus nigra. The sequence goes on along the minus strand of NC_084862.1, from coordinate 10,452,205 downwards.
GAGGTGGTTGGCAGCGGTGAGAGAGAAAGAATAGAAGGAAATGTCGGTTGGGAAGAAAAATTGGTGGGGGAGGCTGGTTTTTCCCCTACTTTTGACCCAAATTTCTTCATTCTCAGGCCATGGAATCCACCTCTATTTATATGGGGTGGAAAAGGATAATCTTTTCTTCACTAAAGAAAAATTTATGCCCTTGATTCGCCTGGAAAAGATCTCAATCGTTGAGGCTGCCTGAGGTGGTCCCTTTAGGCCAGCATCGCGGCCATTGTGTTGTCAATCAGCTTGAACGGACCATACTAGGTTGTAGAGAAATGTCAGGTGATTAGCGTGCAAGTTTTGTCAAATTTGATGAAGTGTAGAGGCATTAAATGTATCTGCAAAGTAGCCTCCCTGAGTTGTCATTTCAGAGAAATTGAAGGTTAGCGAAGTTGTTTTGGTAAAGTGCATTTTGGCTCTTCAATTTCTAATTGACCTCATGTACACTCCTGATTGGCTTTACACTTTAAATATTATGCAATTTCAGCCCCAGCTTGGCACACCTTTTCACATTGGTTCTTGATTTTGGATTTATGCAATTTGACCCTCTATTAAACATTAAAATTTTAATTTCTTCAACTTCACCTCTGATTTCAATCAATTAAGCCACTATAGTTCGAAGTCTTTTATTTGGTCATTGGCTGTGAATTTCTTCAATTGAACTCTTAATTCACCCCTAAAACTTTGATTTTCTTGTGATTTTACTCCTAATTTTAATCAATTGACTTGGTAAAAATTAAATTTGATTTTTTAAAATTTCAGTCTATTGAATTAATCTTAAATTGGGCCCTCAAACTTAATGTTTAACCAATTCAGCTCCAAATAAAATTAATTTAACCCATTTAAAGTATAATTAAGTCCTTGCACTTAATTAAATGCTTTAATTGAACACAATTTAATTCTTAAACATAATTAAAATTTAATTTGGCTCATGATTAAATCATATTGGCCTATTAAAAATTTAATTATGTTCTTAGATTTAATTTTATGCAGATTCATCCAATAATCATTTAATTTGATCTTGAATTTACGTTGTTTCTCCATTTTTAGCATAATAAGATACAATTAGGCCTTGAATTTCCCCTAAACTTGCAGATTGATTTTTCCATATGTTTGAGATCCTCCACGACCTGATTTCTCCACGTTGGCAGCTTTTAGTTGTTTTTTATTTATTTTTGGTTTTATATTTATATTATTTATTGATGTTTTAAGTTTGTTTTTTATATATAATGTTGTTTTAATTTGTCATTTGACCTAGCTTATGCATGTTAATGCAATGGTGTTTACCTTGGCTTTGTTATGCATGCTCATGCATAAAATAGGTCAAAAATTGATTAGTACTTAAAAGTGCATTTTTATCATGGTTTTATCTCATCATTTTGCAGTTGAAGTATCAATAACTCCTTAACTAAAGCATGTTTTATAATAACAAGTCTGATACCATAAGATACCTTTAATTTATGATAAATGTTCAACTTAAATGCAGGCCTATCACATAAATGAAAGTATTGATTGATGAGTTTAAGTACGGAAATTGAAAGGACAAAGAAAGGGTCAAACTTAGAAAAGAGATGTTGGTTCAGTCCAAACTAGAACACTGTTTGGTCAATGGGTCATATCTGGAGCTGTAGATCTTGGATTTAGGTCTGCCTTATATGGATGGAAAGCTAAGACATAAGCCTAAAACTTTTATGGGGAGTCCAAGATTTAAAAAGGTCATTTTCAAGTCCAAATTGTAGAAACAACGGAGAAGTCTGAATCTGTCCTGCAGCCCAGACACTATTTAGTGTTCAACCCATATCTCGAGTTCTAGAAGTCTAAATGACCTCAACTTCTTTTTTTCTGGAAAGTTGAGACAATTTCCTAGAACTTTCATGATTTAAGTCTGTTCAAATTATGACGTTATCAATGACGTTTTTGGCAGACAAGAAGATAAGAATTGTTACCAAGTCAAGATGTGGCCACCCACTCAACAATTAATCAACAAATCAATAGTTCTGAATTTTGGCTTATAAAAGAAGGCGTTTGCCATGTATTTAGACATCTTGGTTTTCAGATCAAATTCATGTTTTTGCTTTCTCTTTATATTTTAAAATGCTTAAGTTTTGCTTATATTAATCTCTTGCTTATGCTTTTCATTTCCTTTTCTTGTTTATTTATGTTTTTCTCTTTCATTATGTCTAGCTAAGTTTATCATGTCAAGATGAAAAGGTTACACTAATGGTGTAAAAATAAATATAATATAATATAAACTCAATATTAACCTTAATGTTTGATACTAACATGTTTTATATTTGTTATCTTGTTCACTTTTAATACTTTGCTTGTTAAATGGTCAATCTAGATTTATGTTGTATAACCCTTGGTACAACAAATACTTGGCACTTTCATAGCCCAACCGTATGGTATAACCGACACATGTGCTATGAAAGGAACTTGATTTGTTGTTAACATAAGTTATAATCATGAATGCCTGACAACATTTACAAGTATTAGCATTATTCGAATAAGATAACTAATGTAATCATGTTAACAATTTATAATCTGATTGAAACCTCCTTTGTGTGTGGATTCCAGTTGAGTAATAAAAAGAGTTTATACTAAACTTGTTTGAAATACCATTAGTCGATCCTCTAACCTTGATAATTATTTCATCCTTGTTTAATCCTTACATCAATAACACATCTCAAAGCTCTCTTTAACTTCTTGTTGTTGTTATTTATAATTTATATAGTTAACCTTCCTGTGGTTCGACCTCGGTCTTGCCGGGTTATTTATTACTTCGACACTTCTGCACTTGAAAGAAGACATCAATCTTTTAATAGTGTCAAAAATTTAATTTTGAATCCATATTGCATGAACATATAAGTTGTATTAAGTTGTTATTTTAGATTTGTGCCTTTAGCTTAATTTTGATGTTTTGATGTTTTTTTTTTAGTGTTTTTTATTCAAATATGTTTGTGTATGTTAGTGTGACCTGTTGAGATTAAAAAAAACATGTTTTAGAAGGAAAAAAATGAGTTTTGAAGGCTTGATAATGGCTACATTTTGGGCATGTTGCTAGGTTTTTGGTTGGGCAATGTTCTTCGCGCCTTAGCTACATGATTTGGACTAATTTCGCTCCATTTGTTCATGCAGAACTATTCTCTGGACTTGATTAGTCAATAATCTATGATTCATAAGCATCAATAACTTGTTTTAATGAGTTTAAATTCTAAGGTTTTGTTTTTGCACCAAAACCTATTTTTGGCCAAGTTGTATTGATTGGTTGAAAATTTAAATAAATGGATGCTAGATTATAGATCTTTGCATGATTCCCAACATGTCTATCCCTTGGGTTTTCCTATATTAGGTCTAATTTGAATTTCACATTTGTGTGGTTCGGTTTTGGGTTGTTCTTCGTGTTCTTTCCAAGAACATTGCCTTAGCTAGCTACATGATTTAGACCAATTTTGATCCATTTCTTTATCCAGGACACTTCTTCGGACATGATTAATAAGTAATCTATTGTTTATTTGCATAAATAACATATTTACAATAGATTTTAAGCCTTAGCTTTCGGTTTTGAATCGTAGCTCGTTTTGATAAAACCGTGAATTTTTAGTGAAAATCGAAGAGATTGGATGCTAGATTATTATTACTTGCATGATTTCCAACACGTATGTGTTTTTTATTTGACCAAATTTGGTCTGAATTTGAGTTCACGTTGTTGGATTCACGTTTGGTGTTCTTCGTGTTTTTCATATATTTTTTTGTGCATTTGATCCGTTTTGTTCAAGTTTTTTTTAGTTTTTATGTTTTTTGCAAGTTTAATATGTTTCTTGGCTTTGGTTTTGTTTTCGGATCAAACCAGAGTTTTTGGTTCGGTTTATAAACGAACCAAAGATTTCTGATCAACCTAGTCGAGTCTACCTAGTCGGGTCAACCTAGTTGGGTTTGCTCATAAAACAAATCTGGGTCAAAGAACTTATACCTTGTTTGGTTTGCCATTTTTTTTGTTAAGGGTCTTTTAGTTTAACGGTGTGGTTGGCAAACACCCTTTATGCTTTATTTTATTTTGTTTTATTACAATTTTTTTTATCAAACAAAGTCTAAAAAATGAAAAAAATAATTTCATATGGCAAAAAAATCTTAAAGTTATTTATGAGCATCTTTTTTAAAGAAAATTTAAAACATGTTTTGCATTGTTTTTTTTTAATATATTTCATAAATTTTACAACATGTTTGTAAAATTTCAAAGGATTTTGGCCTATATTTTAAAAAAATATTTTAAATTTTTTTTTAAAGAAAATAGTATTCTCTTTTAATACAAGGATAAAAAAATTAAAAGGGTTAATATTATACTCTATATTAAAAGGCATTAGCCTTTCACTGTGCAAATCCATAGTGAAAGGCGGGTCCCTTCTAGTTATAGTTTTTTTTTTTGCTTTTTTATTTTTAATTAATCTTGTTTTTGTTTAATTTAGATTGTTAATATTCAATATGTTTCTATTTAGTTATCACACTCTCATGACACAGATTCTAAGTTTGACGGGTAAATCTAGTTTGGTGGGTTAACCTATTTGATTTAGATTTTTTTTTCTATTTCTTAATTAGCTTTTTTCTTTCAATTTCATCTTTTAATATCGATTTTATTGAGAATTAAACTTCATGATTGGTGCTTTTCATTGGATTATCGTGATCTCATGAGGGGATTTTACTGTACCTCTCCTCGCAAAGCACTATTCATTGGAATAGTGTTGCTTTATTTTTTTTCTTTGTTTTTCCCTTTTCAATTAATCTGTTTTTTGTTTAATTTCATTCTTTAATATTAATTTTTTTTATTTAGTTATCATACTTTTATGACACGGCCATGTAGTCAGACCCCACATCCAAGGCTGTTGGATCTGGTGTTACAGCCAGACCTAAGGCTTTTAGGTCTGGTATTACAGCCAGAACCATTTAAACTTGAGTCATGCAAGTTTAATATTATTATAAATATTATTATTTTTATTATAATGAATATTTCTAATATAATAATTAATAGATTTGAAAAAAAATATTATTAATATTGAAAAACAACAATAGATTTGATTTGAATGGTAAAATTAAAAACTATAAGAACTTGAGTTAGACATGTTAAATATTATTTTTATTAATATTATAAATATTGTTATTGTCATTATTAATAAATTTGAAAAAAATATTATTACTATTGAAAAAAAACCATATATTTGATTTGAAGGGTAAAATAAAAAATTGTTGTTGTTGTTGTCGTTGTCGTCATCATCATCGTTGTTATTCTTATTTTTATTATGATTATTAGTGTTATTCTTATTCTTAATATTTTTATTATTTTTATTATTATTAAATTTGAAAAACAAATATTATTACTATTGAAGAAAAACCATAAATTTGATTTGAAGGGATTAAAAACTATAAGAACTTAATTTGGTCATAAAAGTTTAATATTATTATTAATATTATTTATTTTTATTATTATTAGGGGAATCTAACCCTAGAAACTTGGGTCTGGCTGGGGCGCCAGACCCAAGTTTATAATCATTAGTATTATTCTTAATATTCTTATTGTTATTCTTATTGTTATTATTATCAATGTCAATAATAAAAAATTTTAAAAAATATTATTACTATCAAAGAAAAACCATAAATTTGATTTCATGAGATAAAAAACTATAAGAACTTGGGCCAGACAAGTTTAATATTATTATTAATATTATTATTTTTATTAAAATATTATTCATGGGTCAGGCATTGCAGCCAGACCCAATGCTTTTGTATCTAACTTTGCAGATAGATCTAACGCTATTGGATTTTAGCTTTTTTATATATTTTTTATTCTAAAAAAAATTGGCCCGTGCTATACCTGACTAGTCCAAAATATTATTAATGATAATGATAATTATTTACTTTTAACATAAGGATAAAAAACCTAAAAGGAGTTAATTTCCAAAATATTATTAAGGATACTATTGTTATTACTCACTTTAATATAAGGATAAGAAACATGTATGAGGTTAATATTCAAAATATTATTGTCAATAATACAACCCATTCATTTCTAATATAAGGATAAAGCCCGAAAAAATTTTTATCTAAAATATTTTTTGGAATATTTTTTTCCCAAAAGAAAAAAGAATTCCAGTTTTTTTCCCAAAAGAAGCTTCAACTATAATTGAGGATATTTCACCTTCCCAGATCAAGTTCTTGACCTAAAAAATTAGGATTTGTTCATCATAGCAGACTCGTCATAGTAAGTCGGTATAGATAGATATCATCAGACCATAGCAAACAAATAAAAAATAATACAGCTTACCTCATGTAAGACATATTAGGGGTTCTAATACATTTTCTTTACGCAACAAGTTTCTTGCCTGAAATCTCTAAAAAAGCAGTCAAGGTTTCTAATAGCAATAATATTAGATGGCGACTCTCCAACCAAACCAAAGATCATTCCAAAAGACACCGCCTAGGAATTGTCACCACGACATTGCGCTCTTGTGAGGAGGGTACAACAAATACGCTTATAAGATGAAATGGGGGCATAGATAAAATCTTATGAGGAAAGAAAATATGATATAGAAAACATTAAAATAAATTTGATGAACATAGAAAAAATGAGTGAAAAATTGTATTTAAATGAGCCATAGAATATATGGTAAATCCAGGAGTAGTTACATGTGGTGACATTAGTTTAATGTGTTTAATGTAAAAGAAGAGTTCATTAGTGGCTAATGAGGAAGTATTAAGGGCATGATTGGTGTGTTTATAGAAGGATTAGGTTCTGAAAATGTAAAAATGTAGAATCATGATGATGTAAATACTTAAATAATTTTTATGATCTTGTGTGTTTTATATGTATATTCTTTTGAAGGACTCAATGCTTATTAAAAGAGTTATTGACTTGTTTGGTCTTTCATATTAGATAGATCCTGATATTTTCTATAATTGTACTATAAATAATTTTATGCATGTGATTTATAAGGCATTGTAACCGTATTAATGTATAAATATAAATTGAATATCAATATACTTGTGTATAAAATTAATGGAAGATGAACTTAAAGACATCCTTATGATATGTATAAAACAATTATCCCAAATTTTCTTGTACAAAACAATTAAATAAATATAAGTTGCGTAAAAAGTTCAGACGTTACATTAATGGAGCAGTGGTGGTGGTTATATCGGTGATGTCAAGGAATAGTAGTGATAATGTTTGTAATATAAAATTCTTCACATAAAAAAATAAAAAATAAAAAACCTTTTTTTGGTTGTTTTAATAAGGATATTTTAGGTTTTTTTTTAATTAAAAAAAGGATTCAACTACATGCTCATATTTTATATATATATTTAAACTGTTAACCTGATGGTTACAGTAATTCAACAACAATGAAAAAATCGCATGGTAGATTGAAGTCCATGACAAAAAAACACGCCCACAGAAACTTGATGCACATATATAGAGCCAAATAATGAAATATATATATATATATAGTGAAGGTACTTATAGAAGCTGCGTTCATAATTAACCGCATTAGTATGAGAACTTCCCCATCGATTATCATATGCTGTTGATAAATAGAGTAAATATCAACTACAACAAGCGCCCCCATACGTAAACACAATTGTTAATGTTGATATAATTATATGGCTATTAATTAACCACAAATTAAGGATATAATTAAGAATGATCATCACCCTCGATAATTAGCAATCCCATTAATATATATGTATGCATATCACCAGAATCCCTATAAACGAAGGAAAAGCCTGCAGGACGGAGGAAACCTCGTCTGAGACAGCAGAAGCAGTCGGTTCCTGAAGTTTCGTTACATGTAAACGCAGTAATAGAATATGAATATAAAAGCATTACATGTTGCAGACATTTTGATACACGTAGAAAAGTGTTCGATGTATCAGCCAACTTTTGTCACCGCTTTCCTTCCTCTCGTTTAATATAAAAAAGAGAGGTCAGGAGAGGGGAGGACTCAGTGAGTAAGCCATGTTTCCTTATACGTCATTGTTGATAAATTATTGCACAGTTTCTTGACCGTCTATTTGGATCCTTCCTCTCATTTTCCGATTAAATAATTCTCCGGACTCAACTTCCCATGCATGCCTGCACATGCTCTTGCCAAGTTGAAAACCCGAGCCAACTTTTCTTGTCTACCATTAACATTACCGTTTTGACCACTCCTTTGAGAGATTTTCCCATGCAACCATGTTTATTAGTTAATGCATAAACTACTAATAGAACGGGAGGATCAAATTATATAATTAGTGATCATGTGAATCGAAACAATATTCAAATACAGATATAATTTAATTAATAAATTTAATTAAAAGATTGTAACTTAAATATATTTTTTGAAAAACATGAGCACTGAACGTTATAATAATTTATACTAATGATTTTGTTTAAGGCTATCTCCTCGTGTAGAATCAGAATTACAAACAATACCATTTGTGAGGAAATACTTTTATAAGTTGATTAATCAGCAGCATTGGGGGAGGGGGGGGGGGGGGGGAGGCTTTTCCAAAAGGATTTGAATTTTTACCCTTTTAAATTGATGGCAAAATTGTCATACAACATGGAATATCAAATATTGATGATATTTTATTAAATAATGTGTTATAATTAATAAATTAATGTAAACAATTTTTAAGATTTATGATTATAACCAACTATATAATAATTTAAAGACATTGCATCTTGTAAAAGAATCATCTTAACTCAATAATTTAAATTGTTAGATGAAGTTGAGAATAATTGGGAGGCTTAACCTATTGGTTAGCCAATCCTTTCTATATATATACGTAGAGCAATATACAATAGTAATGGTGGAGGTTACCACACAAGAGTATGTCTACAATATTTCCTATATAAGTATATTCTATAATATGCCCCCTCAAGCTGAGGGTGGAGGATCAACCCGAAGCTTGAAATGAAAAGCAGTAAACGAAGAAGTAGGAAGTGGCTTAGTGAAGACATCGACAAGTTGATCCTGGGAGGAAATAAAACGAATCTGAATTTCCTTCTTTGCAACTCTATCTCGGACAAAATGATAATCGACCTCAACATGTTTAGTGCGAGCATGAAAAACACGATTCGCAGATAAATAAGTGGCACCAAGGTTGTCACACCAGATAATAGGAGCAGAAGTTGATGGAATCTGGAGATTTGTTAATAAATACTGAAGCTAGATAACCTCAGCAGTGCCATCAGTTAAGGCTTTGTACTCAGCCTCAGTAGAAGAGCGAGCAACTGTGCGTTGCTTACCGGATTTCCACGAAATCGGCGTCTGACCAAAAAACACAAGGTAACCACCCGTAGATTTTTTGTCCTCAACACTGCCTGCCCAATCTGCATCTGTAAAACCATGTAAAGCAAAAGAAGAACTGCGAGTGATATGTAAGCCATGTGATGCCGTACCCCGAAGATAACGCAAGATGCGTTTCACGGCAGCCCAATGAGAATTTGTAGGAGCATGCATAAACTGACAGACTCTGTTAACAACAAAGCAAATATCTGGGCACGTAAAAGTGAGATACAGAAGAGCACCCATAATTTGACGAAAGCGGGTAGCATCAGAAAACAATGGATCGGGCAGAATGGTAGCTTTGGATGTAGAGATAGGGGTATCAACAGGTTTGCAAGATAACATACCAGCCCGAGTGAGGATGTCAAGTATATATTTATGCTGGCGGAGCATAAGACCCATACTAGTAGACTGAACCTCAATACCCAAAAAGTAATGAACAGAACCCAAGTCGCGAAGTTTAAATTCTGAGCTCAGTAGCTGAATGAGGCGTAGGAGCAGAAGAGAGTTACTACCCGTAAGCAGAATATCATCAACATAGACCAGAAGATAGCAAATATCAGCACCAACAGAGAAGATAAATAATGAAGTATCCACCTTAGAGGCACGAAAACCAATAGATAACAGGAAATCATTCAGACGAGTGTACCAAGCCCGCGGAGCCTGTTTTAAACCATACAGAGATTTATGCAATCGGCACACATGAGAGGGGAGAGCAGTATCAACAAAACCTGGAGGTTGTTTCATGTAGACCTCCTCATCAAGAACACCATGGAGGAAGGCATTATGGATGTCAAGCTGATGAATTTTCCAACCACACGAAACTGCAATGGAGAAGACTAATCTGACGGTCGCCTGTTTGATGACTGGACTAAAGGTTTTAGAGTAATCAATACCTTCTTGCTGAGTGAAACCTCTAGCAACCAGACGCGCCTTATACCTCTCGATGCTGCCATCAGATCTGCGTTTAATCTTGTATACCCACCGACTACCAACAACATTCATGGAGGGATGAAACGGCACTAAGGTCCAAGTTCGGTTTGCATGTAAGGCCTGAATTTCCTCACGCATAGCACTATGCCACGCCTCATATCTGTTAGCATCATTAAAAACAAGTGGCTCATGAGAGGGGGGGAAACTACCCGGCTGAAGGAGACAACAGTGGTTGTGGACAGCGTTGTCTTAGGCTGCCTTGGACGAAGAACCATGGGATGTTGACGAGCAGCTGGGCATGGAGAAGTGGGACCTGTACCTGGAAGAGGCTGAAGAGGATATGAGGAGAGGTCTACACAGAGCTGCAGACCAGCTGGAGAAGCAGTGGAGGGACTGGTCGGCACTATAGACACTGGTGAGGCTGCTGCAGAACTGGGAAGAGTTGATGCAGAACCGGGCTGTTCTGTTGCAGCAGACCTGAGAACATGCACATTTGGTGATGGAGAACCTATACCTGCACAATTATCATTGGAAAGACAAGCATATGGTGACAGTATGGTAGTGTGGGATGGTGATGAAGGGGTGGCAGAATCAATGGGCAAAGTGGTAGGCTGGTGGGGTGCGGCAGAGGGCAGAATTGGGTTGTGGTTGGGGCTGGTTTGGTAAGTAGTAGGCTGAAAGGATGGAGGAGGGTGCAAGGATGAAAGATAGGTAGGTGGGGTGGGAGGTACCGGTGAGGATGTTACCTGTTCAGACTTCGCAAAAGGAAAGACATTTTCATGAAAATGAATATGACGGGAGACATAAATACGATCAGACTCTAAGTCAAGACAACGATAACCAAGATGAGATGAGCTATAACCTAAAAACACACAAGGGGAAGACCAGAAATCTAATTTATGAGCATGATATGGACGCAAAAAAGGAAAACAAAGACACCCAAAAGTACGTAGGAAGTTATAATCAGGAGTGCGTCGAAACAGACACTCAAATGGAGATGTATTTTGGAGAATAAGAGTAGGCATATGATTAATAAGGTAGACCGATGATTCAAAAGCATAGTTCCAAAATCGCAATGGGGCACTACACTGGCCTAAAAGGGTTAGGCCAGTTTCGACGATATGTTGATGACGACGTTCAACAGTGTCATTTTGTTCATGAGTATGAGGACAAATTAACCGATGATGAATACCAATGGTCTGAAAAAATTTATTTAATTTACGATATTCACCGCCCCAATCAGTTTGAACAGATTTAATTTTAAGAGAAAACTGACGCTCAACAAGTGTTTGAAAACGTTGAAAAGTGGACAAAACATCAGATTTCGCAACAAGCGGATAATACCATATATGTTTGGTATGCGCATCGACAAAAATAACAAAATAACAGAAGCCATCAGAAGAAAACATAGGGGCAGGACCCCAAACATCACTAAAAATTAATTCAAGCGGAGCAGAAGTTTTGTGACCCGTAGGTCATAATGACAAACAGGACGCTTTCCTAAAGGACAAGCTTGACACTGAGTAAGAGAACATCTATAAGTACATACGATTTTATTTCCAGAAACTAACAAATTGAAAATGTGAGGGGTTGGATGACCCAAAAGACGATGCCACAGGTCGGCAGTCGCGGAGATGCAAGGAGACCAAAAAGCTTGAGGAACTGACGTGGCAGAAGACTTGGAGAGGACATACACTACAAGATCTAACAGTTTTACCGACAGAATTTTTCCGTCGGTGTAAGACACATATTCCATCGGTAATTATATTACCGACGGAATCAAAGACGAAAATGATCCGTCGGTGAATCGTTCATCAGTAATGTTTTGTCCGTCGGTAAATCCGTTGGTAATAGAATTACCGACGGATTTACTGACAGAACAGAGGCGTCAGTAATAATTTTTTTATTACCGAGGGATATACCGATGGAATTACCGAGGGATATACCAACGGAATTACCGTCGGTAATTCAGTCGGTATATCTGTCGGTAATTATATAAAAACATTTTAAAAAAAATCATTTTATAAAATTATAAAATAATTAAATTAACATAAATCAACACTGTATATTATATACTCAAAATGCTTGGAAAAAAAAAAGAAAATCAACTCAAACAAATTTGCAACAAATAAATAAAATGAAAAAAATAAATTCAACTAAAAAAATTCATATGAAAAAAATGAAGTTGCAATTGCTAAAAATTTAAAAATCCCTATAAATAAATCAACTAAAAATTGGTCTCATATGAAAAAAAAATCTCACAAGAAAATTTATACAATTATCAAGAACAAAAACAATTAAAAATAAAATAAAAAACAAATATAGTGAAAAAATCATGAAAAAAGAAGAAAAAAGAAAAATATTACCTTAATGTATTTGCAAGTGAAGTTAAGGAGAGAAAAAACATTTCCTAAAGCATATTAATAAAAAAAAACTAAGAGGATAAAAGAAGAAAGAAGAAGAAGACATACCCGAACATGGAGGAAAAGAGAAGGAGATGAGGAGAGAAAAGAAGAGAAAGAAATAGATATTTATGTTTTTTACATATAGTGAAGAAGAAGAGGAAGAAGTAGTAGAAGAAGAAGAAGTGGAAGAAAAATTATAAGAAATGAGTCTGTCTCTTGTGAAATAAGGGGATCGAGTTTTATTGGGGCGCGTTACCGACGGATTTACCGACGAATAATTGAATATTAATATTTTTTAATTATTCTGTCAGTAATTCCATCTGTAATATTTAATTTAATTTTTCAATTTTGTAAAAAGTTTTCAGAAACCGCCAAAACTTACCGACGATTTTTCAATCCGTCGGCGATTCCTTCTGTAATATTTAAATGAAAATTTTCAATTAATTGAATTTTTTTAGAAAACCGCCAAATAACACCGATGACTTTTCAATCCGTCGGTGATTTTGTCCGTAAAGAACAACAATTAACAGTGCAATTGGAAAGTGAACAGTTCTGGAGCTCTCTGGAAAATACCGACAAAAATTTCCGTCGGTGATTCCCTTTGTAATTGACATGATGAACAGTGTTCATAGTTTACCAATGGATTTACCGATGGATTTACCAACAGAATTACTGACGGAATTTATTCCACCGGTAATTCCATTGGTAAAAATGACACATCGTCATTTTTTTTTGCTTTGTTTTAAATTTTTTTTCCCATGGTAATTCCCTCGGTATATACCGAGGGAATATTTCCGTCGGTAAAATCCCTCAGAAATTTAACGACGAAAATATTCCCTCGGTATTTTTGTTTGTATTTTTTGATTTTTTGGTAGTGATAAAAGCCATCATGACTCTGACCGGAAAGGAGAACTTCCTTGGTGACGAGATCCTTCACATAAAACATAGAAGCGTGAAATTCAAAATAAACATGATTATCACGACAGAATTTTTGAACAGATAACAACGGTTTGGTAATGTGAGGCACATGGAGAACATTAGATAATGTAAACATGCGTTTTGGGGAATGTAATTTAGTATGTCCAATATGGGATATGTCAAGGCCCTTACCGTCACCAACATGCAAATAATCATTACCAAGATAAGGTGCAGAATCAGTCAGAGTTCCAAGATCAGGTGTGACGTGTTGATTTGCGCCGGTGTCGGGGAACCAAGTCGCAACAGAGATATTTCCAACCGCAAGATGAGCAGAGGGTTGCGGAGAGCTGCTACGAAACTGGGAACAATGGGGAGCTGTGTGCCCAAAACCGGAGCACAATTGGCAGCGTACATGCTGCTGTCCAGACCATTGCCCAGCACTGGAATTGCGCCTGGTTTGCTGCCAGTGGTTTGGTCGCCAATCTACAGCAGATTGGCCCCTGTTCTAGGGAGTGGAACGGTTGCTGTGGGGACGCCAATTACCTCTAGAGCGACCCCTGTTGCGGCTGAAGTTAGAGCTGTGATGAGACATAGCATGGTGTGCAGAAAACTGTGGTGTTGGCAGCAGAGGTGGCTGCTGCGGCAGAGAAGAAGAAGACAGCAGAGAAGGAGCGGCAGCCATGGAATGGAAAGAGTTCTTGTGTAGAAATTCATGGGTAAGAAGGTGGCTGTGAAGATCAGCATAGGATAGTGGTTCTGTCTTTGTTATGAGACACGTTACCAAGTCTTTGAACTCACCATGAAAGCCACGAAACACATAAAGATTGAAATCTTCAAGAGACATGGGACGACCAGCAGCAGCCAATTCGTCAAATAACGATTTGGCTTGCTGCATATATAGACTAACCGAGGAGTCACCTTCCCGAAGGTCTTGAAATGAGCCATGGAGTTGCATGATGTGGAATTAGACGGAGAGGCAAGCGCTTTCTCAAGAGTGTGCCAAACACAATGCGAAGTAGAACAATCTACCACGAGATGCAACACATCCACGGAGAGAGAGGAGAGCAAAGCACTCAAAATAAGTTGATCTTGTTGCTTCCAACGAAGAAAAGAAGGGCTGATGATGGAGGAAGAACTAGCAGAGCTGTCAAAAATATGAGATGGAGGACACGGCATGGAACCGTCAACAAAGTGAAAAACACCTTGACCAAGGAGATATGGCTTCATCTGCATTCTCCAATAGAGATAATTTGTGTTCGTAAGCTTTAGCGAAACAACTTGGTGAGTGTTCGCTAAAGGAACAATAGCTGTCGCGTGAGTTCCCATGAGAGGTAAAGGAACGACAAAGACTTGGGAGGAAGAATCAGAGACAAGCTCTGCAAGTGGAGGCTGCTGTGGAGAAGAAAGGGCACCAGCAGCAGCAGCTTGGGGAGGGCTGGCCGGCTGTGCTGCACCACCTGTAGAGAGGGAGAAGCCGGCGGCAACAGTAGAATCCATGTAGAGAAAGTAAAGAGAGGGCCGGCTGCAAAGGGAGGAAGGAAGAAAAGAGTTCTGACGGCAGAAAGCTCTGATACCAAGTTGAGAATAATTGGGAGGCTTAACCTAATGGTTAGCCAACCCTTTCTATATATATAGGTAGGGCAATATACAATAGTAATGGTGGAGGTTACCACATAAGAGTATGTCTACAATATTTCCTACAATATTTCCTATATAAGTATATTCTATAATAGATGAGGTTCCAATATATGATTTATATTATTATTTAACATATCTATTCAAGTGAAAACTGTTTAATTTTTATCAAATAAATAGAGATGGTAAGATTTGAATTTATAACTACTTAGTTATTAAAGTTTTGATACCTTATTAAATAATAATTTTAATTTATTAAATGAGATATTTCTAAGATATAATTTATATTATTATATAATAAAAACACTTCTAACTCATTAAATCCTACAATGGAGCACTTTTGACTACTAATTATATGTTTGAATAAACTAAGTTGGGCGGTTGACTTGGAAGAGAAAGATTAGCATAACATTTTCTAAACTAGGTAAAGTTGTAAATTCAAGCACCGAAGTCCAGTCAAACCAAGGTTGATCACGTAAATTCCCAAAATAACATTCCTTCCGGTTCACCGCTTTATATATATAGCCTCACCTCTATATGCATTCTGCCTTGTGCTTATGTACTTTCCTTTTCTCCTATATTATTGTTAAAATTTTTATTTTTTTTAGTATCGACAAACATTTCTTTTCTTCATTTCACAGTATGGAAGATAATCAAGGCCAAGACCAAGACCATAACAGTCCAAGCAACCATGGAACTGAAAGAAGTGAGCCAGTGAGGTCAAGGTGGACTCCAAAGCCAGAGCAAATATTGATACTTGAGTCCATCTTTAACAGTGGAATGGTAAATCCACCAAAAAACGAGACTGTGAGAATAAGGAAGCTTCTTGAAAAATTTGGCTCTGTTGGTGATGCAAATGTTTTCTACTGGTTCCAAAACCGACGATCAAGATCTCGCCGCCGGCAACGCCAGATGCAAGCTAGTCTTCTTGCAGGATATCAAAGAAATAATCAACGGGCATACGATAGCGGTGGTGCAATTCAATACGAAGGTGGTGGCACTTCTAATGGGTTCGCAAATTCTCCATCTTCTTATCTTGTTGGTTCCTCTTCTTCTTCTTGTGGAGTTGTTGGTGAAGATCATGGTGTAGAGAGCTTGTTTTCTTTCTCTAACCAGATGGGTTTTCAAGAATTCGAGCAAACCTCTGGTGTAACTTCAATTCTACGCCCATCAGAGACTTCTAGTTTGCATTACCAAACTGCTGGTAAGTGCAAGGCTGAGTAACTTTTTCTTTCTTTCTTTTTTAATTTCTTATTTTCCAAAATGGAAGCCACTAAACTTTTTCTGCCACCCCATTTAAAATTCAAAGAGTTTTTATCACTTATGTTTAGGTTAATTAATTCAGTGTACAAGAGTGCTACAGAAATGGGATAAACTAGATAGAATTTTTTTAATGATATGACTGTAGCTGTATGATTTACTCTTTGAAAGACTTGTTGTACGTGATTGTTCGTGAAAACCAATGGTGCCCCTCTTCCTGATTCTCTTGCAGTGCCTGGAAAAATTCCACATGAAATCTTAACTTTCGAGGGCTTCAAAATTATTCAGTGTCCTTTTCAAATTTAATATATTTTTGTTGCCAAACGCCAAGATTGATTCCAAAATCTTCAAGGGGTTTTATGGCACTGCGAGTCGGCAGTCGACTTTTTTAAAAAATAATTTTTTAATATTCTTGATTTGATGATGTGAATAATAAAGAAAATTAAAAAATATATATATTAATATATTTTTAAATAAAAAAAATAACTTTTATTACTGTCCAAACATCCTTGAAATTTCTCCATCTCAGTTTAGGAATTTATTGCAGAAATTCAACTTTATTTCTTTCCTTTCTTGTCTTTGGAACAAACATGCCGTTCATTCTTATCTCCTCTCCCTCTCTCCCTCTTTATCAATTCTCGATATATTCTAAATTTGCGTGGTTTGAGAGGCTCCTGATTTTTTCCCCTTTTGAACTGAGAAAAAGAGAGGCTAAATATATAAGCGTAATCATGTGCTCAGTTAATTACTAGAATGGAGCTCTGAAAGCTAGGAATGAGTTGGGAAAATGCTCTTCTAAGAATATATCCTCTCTGTTGTTCAGGATTCATCACAATCTTCATCAATGGGGTTCCAACAGAAGTTCCTCGGGTGCCACTTGACGTGAAAGCAATGTTTGGTCAAGATGTAATGTTGGTGAATTCCTCTGGAGTGCCTGTTCCCACTAATGAATTTGGGTTCTTAGTGCAAGTCTTGCATCATGGTGAAAGCTATTTCCTGGTAAACATCTCTGCAGTATAACTATACACTTGTGATCAACAGCTCTATGATGTGTGTTTGAGAAACCTCCAAATTCAATTTGAACTTCTGATCACTGCATTTCTTTCTTCCCTTCTGCTTCATCTCCTTCCTCTCTACCTCAGTTGTATTGTTTTTTCTTTTGGTACAAGCTTGCTACGAAGCAATTTCCAGTTTAGCCATTTAATTAGTAACAACTCTCTCATGTTCAAATTAAGCTAATTGTTCCCTCACCTTTGTTTGTTTGTTCTTTTTTATTATTTTGTTTAACATAGGTAGGAGAGAATTTTTGGATTCCCATGATAGCTCTCTGATCTCTCCGCGTCAAACTTCATTTTGTATAAATAAGAAGTACAATGTCCATTAAGGTTGAAAGTACTGTTTACAGTTAGCAATTGCAGTAAAATATTATTTCAAGGTTGTCGTTAGGGTTGCTAAGCAAAGTTTAGCAGTGTCCATTAACGAATTTTAAATTATGTAAAGAGAGTTCCTTCGCTCTCTCTTTCGGTTATATATTCCTTTTTTCTTCTTTTGTTTTTTTTCTTGGATACTTCATGAGGTAACCTTTTCGCCACAGGTTTCAAGATCAACCTAAATCGTTATTAAAGCTGCATCAAGAAGTGGGAGCTTCCTCTACATGTTGGTGTGCAAAGCAGATGTTCTAGGACCAATATTTTACTATGATGGACGATTGAAAAACCCAAAAAAATATCTATTAATTAGCATTTAATTAATTATGATGTCTTCATTTGGCTTTTTTTCACTTATATTTTGGTTTTAAACTTTTCTCCCCTTGTTTCACAGGAATCATCCCAAACCCACTATATGTAATGCATATATGAGTGCGAGTGTAGATCGATTTTTTATTTTTTTTCAATTCTCTAATGACTATGCTCTCTTCTCTAAATCCAGTTTAGTGGTTAATTATTGTCCTGTCGCAACTTAAGAAACTTCATGAAGCTACGAGACTCGCTGCTAACAAGCCTAAATGGTAAAGAAACCATAAGAGTTAACAGAAGTGGGCAAAGATTTGGTCTTGGATCCAAGTCCTATTTTTGCATAATTTAAAGTTTTATAGCTCATGCGAAGATCGACCAGCAGCATCTGTTTAAGTAAATAAACTTTACATATATATCTGACAATTTGTAAATATATAAAAAAAATCATAAAGTACCTTATAAATCTTTACATATAAATCTTTTAAATGTAATTCAAAATCAACTATTAAATTTAACATAATAAACTTTACATATATATCAAGAATTACATTAAATCTTTACATATAAATCTTTACAAGTGGCAACTAGTCTCTTGTGGATGCCAGGTAAAGCTCATCAACCATCCCTTGTGAAAGCTTCCAAGATAAGAATTTCGTGTCCACTTTCTCAAGTCATCGTGACTTAACATCAAAAGAACTATACTATGAAGCTCCATTGAAGGAAGAATTCATATATTTACAGATATAAAATTATGTAAAATGAGTCGACTATTAACCACAAACAGTCAAAATAGGAGTAGAAGACTAGAAGAAGCATCATACTTGGACAAAATCATAAACTAGAAAACAAAGGTAGTAGAATTGTAAGAGAATCGCTAAAATTCAAATTGAATTAATTAATTATATGAAACATCCATCTCAAAAATATGACAAAATCACCAATAAAATAGCAGAAGACTAACAATTTAAAAAAAATTAGAACCTAAGTTCATATTAAAAGACTCCGATAATAGTTAAATCTCTCTAAAAAACTAAGAATAGATGAATTAAGAACCTTAACATGCAATCCCACATATAAATACCTTATCAAAGTGGGTCATAAATCAAAACTTACTCCACATAAATAGTCAATTGATCAAATGAATCTCAATTAGTTCATAATTAATTAAAAACCCAATCAATTTCACCATACCCTAGTAAAGACAGACTTATCCTTTCAATCCTCTAGTGTTAATATTGTTTTAAAATCTCTCATCAACACTATAATGCATTAATAAAAAATTTAGAAAAGAAGAGTGCGTTCATAGTCCCCTCTTACTTGACATACAAATAAGCACATAATTAGCACCAATAACATAATCAAAATTAACAAAAAATAAACCATTCAATTAAGAAATGTCAACAATTAAAATTCACTATAATTGAAAATAAACCGAAAAGAAGAAAGAGATCAATATAAAAATAAAACCCATTTTATTGCAAAATATAAAAAGTTGAATTCTCTAATTACATATATAGTGAACGTAAGTTTATTCCTAGAAATATAATTAATTCCATGAAAAGAAATGGATTCAATCTCCTCGTTGATGTTCCTCTCCATATCTCTATTGATGTAGGCTTTGATTGTCTAACAAAAAAGAGCGTAAGTTACTGTAGGATTTTATTTTCTTTTTATTCTCTAAATTACTATGTAATTTATAATATACACACTAATACTTATAACACCCTTAATTAAGAAAAAAAAGCATAATAGGAAACTTAATTAATTATATTATATTATATTATTTATAATTAATATTTTTTAATCCATATATATAATTATCAAAACAAGTGAAACGTCCAATTTGCTCTGATACTATTAAATTGTCACACCCCTAATTTTAAAAATCATGAAATACTATGTTTGCATGACAACGTTGCATGTCTTATGGACATGCAAGGCATCTTATCTCTAATTAAAAAACTATACTCAAAATAATACTATTGTTATTACACCTACCATTAAAGCTAAACCTTCCAGGAAAGTTAATGTTATCATCGTGTTCTAATTCTAGACTTTAAGAACGATATTTTCACGAATTTTGTGCTTAATTTTAAATATTATTTAAGATTGATTTTTTTTTTATTTGAAGTTTTTTATTTCACATGTGAAGGATTGCAAACACTATAGGTTCATTTTAACTAAAATTATAATTTAATCATTGTGATGAAAAGCTTTTTGCAATGAAGTCCTTGAATGATTACTTTTAATCATTACGCAACTGCTAAATCAGCTTATAATTTCCATAATACGTGCGATAGCTTTCAAGGAAAACCGAACACATTGATCACCTGTTGCATTGAACACAAGTACCACAACTGGAAATTCTATATTGCATATTAGAGCTAGCTAAAAATCACCAACGTTTTGTCTTCAGAAGCCGGAAAACAAAAAAAAAAAAACCTAGCACATAACCTGTCCTAAAGCTAAAACAAATTTGTAAGACATGAGTTTCAAAAGAAAAAAGAAAAAGAGATGTACCCACCAACCTATTCTACTAAAAATTCTTAATTGAAACGATCTAGGTGGTTTAATGATAGAAATTTAGGACTAAATTAAAGATTTGTTTTTCATATAATCTCAGGTTCGATCCTTGTAGTTGCTAATATGATAATCATTGAAGGCTTATATAGTCATTAATTTCTAGATCTGTTGGATTAGTCGAGGTGCGCATAAACTAACACGAACACTCACATTAATAAAAAAAAAATTATCAATTGAGCATTTTCATATAAAAAGAATATCATAAATTGTTTGATATAACTGGTTAAGTTCATAGTAGAAAGGGCATTTCTTTGTTTTATAAACTAATTTAACTTAAAAACATTAATAAAGTACGGATTTGGATGCCCATGGGAAACGTAAATTAGAATTTTAGATACATTTGGGATTCAATTGATATACAAATTCTTTGGGAGCCCAACCGAGTGTAAATGATATTACTGAGAATAGGCTGAGCAGTGAGCACCAATTTAATCAGCTTCTAGCTTAGATCTCTTCATTGACTCTCCTTTTCTTTTCAAACCGAATACATCTAATACATATAACTCGAAGAAATTAACAGCATGATGGCCAGTTAATGGGTTTCCATTGGAAAGCTCCAAAAAACCAAAATAATGTAAAAAAAAACAACAGCTTTGGCTTCTTCACCGGCCAAGATAACCAATCCGTAGGAGTCAGATGTTTGTTTATACATACATGTTTTTTTACTAAATTATCAGAACATTAGGGCACATTTTCTGAGAAATATCATGTGAATGTAAGCTTTGAAAGGTTTGATATGGTTGGCAGCTGTAATAAAATGAAAGTCTCACTTAGGATTTTCTTTCTCGCTTTTGGCTCTGTATTGCCACCCTCTGCATTTCCACTATAAAGATAACTATATAGTTTATCAATTATATATGTAATACAATGTGCTTGGAATTTCATACGCAGGAAGTTTTGACCAGGAAGCAAATCAGTCAACCCAATCGAGTAATCAATGTGTGTGTAAAATATTGAATCAAGCTCATGATTTGAAAGGGTACTGCAAACTGGCCATCTTTTTCCATGCAAATCCAGCAGGGTTTTTCTAGGTTAGCGTGAACATTACGTGGATTCAACTCTGCCGACCAACAGGGTACGGATCTTTTCTGTTTGCTTGAAAACCATTTTTTTATAAGATTTGAGCATCGTCAGGATGCGTCATGTCCATTAAAGAGGAGTTTATATTTGCTCTTAAATTTTATTCTATTCTGCGCATTTGATTCGAATCTAAACGCGGGTTATTATTTATTTTTTAAACAATCGATCTAATTGGAATTGAAGATGCAATGAACGGGAAAATGAAATGTTCGAGTGCTAATACATGACATCAAGATTAAAATGCAGAACTTAAGCTAATAATATAATTAATTCATCAAGATCTAATTCTTCTTCCAATGCTCTACACAAGCTAGTATGAGAGTACATCACATTTCCACATCCAATAGCCCTGCATGCAGTGGAACCAGCAGCTTCTTCAATAGGCTTTTTTGAGATACAAGAAATGGAGGGATACAACAAACCTTCTAGCAAGGTTTATCTTATCCACTACTTTGCATTTCTTCTTGTTTGAAATAACCCATCTCTGGAAATATGTATAAACATTAACCAACTCATTCCGTTCTCACTTGATTAATATGGATCCAAAGAGTATTTTTTGTATTGTAGTAACTGTTATAGTTGTGGTTTGAAAAAAAATTTTTTATAAAAAGTGCTTTTAATTGAGGTTGATTTGGTATTTATATATGTTTGGTTAAAACTGTGGTTAAAATTCAGGTTGAACAAAAAGTAATTTAATGTGTTTGGTTAACAATACTTTTTAAATTGAGGTTATAAAATAAGTAAAAAATATATATATTAATATTGATAGTTTTAAATTTAAATATTGTAGAATTAATTACTACTATTACATCATGAAATAAATAATACTTTATATAAACTATTTTTTATTATTCCATTAAATTATCTATAATTTCATTACCTACAAAATTCATCAGATAAGAACTACAGTTTCCATAATTTTTTGAGCGTGTAATAAAATTAGATAAAATATTATCAGGTATAAAATTGATATTACAGTGCGAGTGAATTTAATTCACTCTATACTAGTTTTTTGGGAAAAAAAATATTGTTCGAGTCAATTTAATTCACTCTATACTAGTTTTTTGGGGAAAAAAATATTGTTCACATCACAGTGGAAGGGAATTTAATTCACTCTAAATTAGTTTTTTTAAAAAAAAATCTATTAAAAAAAATTAACACATTAGAAAAAAAAGTATTCACGTAAACAGTGCAAGTGAATTGCATTGTTCATTAAGTGAACAGTGCAATTCACTCGTGAACAGTGCGAGAGAATTGCTTTGTTCATATGAACAGTGTATAAATGTACATTGTTCATGTTATTTGCACTGTTTAGTGAACAATGCTATTAGTATAAACAGTGCGCGAAAAGCAAGAATTCCTTACTTTTCTTTCCCTACGTTTTGGACGCAAAAATAACGTGGGACCCATGAACAGAAAATATCATTTTCATGTTTACCAAACGGCTGAAATCTATGGTTTAATTAAAACATAGCCGCAACCGCGTAAACAAACACACTCTAAGAGTCGGTCTTCAAAGTCTTCTCTGCTAGCTATTTTACGTTTGCTTCTTGTTTAGGTTATCTTGTTGTTTGGATAAGGCTTGTTGCTCATTCCAAACATGGTACCCCTTTTAGTTTCTTTCTCTTCTTTTTGTTTATTTTCCTCTTTTCTTCCCCTACTTTGTTTCCCCCTAGTTTAAGCTCCTAGACTCACTACAAGATTTCACAGTTTTACCGACAGAAACATTACGTCGGTGTGTTATTAGAAGTTCATTGATGATTTATTTATCGACATCCTCACCGACAGAATATGTCTGTCGCCTTTCCTGTCGTCGGTGATTCCCCATTTCGTCTCTATATCAGTTGGAAAAATAAAAAAACCATTTGTCGATGGTTTTACAGATGAAATTTGAGTGCCAAAAAAAAAAAGATTCCTGCTTGAAATATACAAATGGATTTTTATTCCGTCAGTGATATCGTGCTTTACCGACGGATACAAACTGCTGGTAAAACTATCGGTAAATACCGACAGAATATATCCGTCTGTAAAGTCGTCGGTAAGTGTTGTAGCTACTGTCAAATGCCAACGGATTAAGTTCGTCGGAAAAGCTGTCAGTGAGTGTTTAAAATACCGTCCGAATATATCCGTCTGTAAATGCGTCGGGAATGCTACTATCAGTTGCCGACGGATTTATTCCGTCGGTAAAACCCTTGGTAATGGTTTTTTTTTCAAATTTTTTTTTAAAAAAATTATTTAGAATATATAATATAAAACTATATAAATTAATGGTAATACAAACCAATTATGCAAATAAAATTAATATTGAACATCAAAAAGAAAAAAATCAAAGTTAAATAATATTAATTACAAACTGAATTTGTTTCAAAAAAATATTAAAGGAAATTTTAAAGGTAAATAATGTTTATTACAAATTAATATAAATGTGGAGCTGGAGGAGGAGGAGGAGGAGGTCCTAAAAGAGGCTGGCGGTTATGCGGCCAAAAAGGATTAGGCGCACACGTTCCACTCTGTATTGCTATGTTCATGACCATTTCGCGAAGCTTTTGATACTTCGCTCTTTGTTCTGCATGAGACGTTTTGAGTTGTGCATACTCCGCTGATAGGTGGTCGTATTTTTTGGTGAGCTGAGTCGTGTGTTGCTGGAAGGCCACAAACTCCTTAGATTGGGAGCTCGATATTGATCTGGAGCTGCCAACGGTTGAAACACTACGGGTCGACCGTAAGTTGTCAGCCGTAGTGTTGGAGAGCCCGTAAATTCAATTTTTATCGGGTCCACCTGACGATCCAACCTCCATCCACAAATCCGGATCTAATTCCGGATGGGTCAAAATATCATCCCCATATCTCTCCCTCAACCGATTATTATAGGTCTCCTGAAAATAAATAAAAAAGTAATCATCGTATTCAATTCAATAAACATAATAACTTACAAAATAAAATGGTTGAACAAACATACCATAAAATGTTGAGCACGATTATCAACGAACTGTTGCGCCCTCTTTTGGCAGTCTTGACTCCGCACGTGTCAAAATTAATTATTATTTTAATTTATTCCGTTGGTGAAGTGTCAAAAATCCGTTGGTAAATTTTGAATATCACACCAAAATTTTTAATGGCCCTCCATATTTTTCGTGGGCCGTTGGTAATTCTGTCGGCAAGATGACACGGTTAGAGATGCATTTAATGCACAACCTTTTGGAATTCGAGCGGTGCGTCGGTAATTTTATCGGTAAACTTGACTCGCTGATAACTTACCGATGAAATTATATCTGTTGGTATTCGCGTCGATGACTTTGGCATTTCAAGTAAATATTTTCGAACTCTCTGTGAAATGCCGACGGATATAAATCCGTCTGTATTAGGGTCGGTGATGATGGCATTTCAAGTAATTATTTTCGAACTCTCTGTGAAATGCCGACGGAATAAGTCTGTCGGTATGGACGTCGGTGAATATGGCATTTCAAGTAATTATTTCATGTTATAAAATATATCATCCATGATCTATAATTATTTCAAGTAATTATTTTGTAATTGTGGCATTTCAAGTAATAAATATTTTATGTTTCAAAATATATCATCCATAATCTAAATTACATGAAAAAAAGGGTTTTACACAGGGCTTCATTTTAGTAGTTAGTCAGAATTTTCTTCTTCTTCTTCATCACCTTCATCGCAATCTTCAATATGGATATCATCTTCTTCATCGACATTTGCTTGTCCGCTAGAGCTCAAAACAAAATTCAACTCCTCTGTGTCAACATCAACAAGACTGTCATTGAAAACATGAGAATTTGAATTTTCTTCCAATTCAATCGAAGGAGCAACTCGATAAGGTTCAACCAACTCACTAACTTGAAAGACTTCATCTCGCACACTTGTATCTTCGTTATCATCCTGAACAACCTCAACACGACCCCGGGGTTTCGTTTTTAAAACGGACAACCAATCCACTCTTGATTGATCCTTTCTAAATGAAGGGGTGTATGTGTAATAAACTTGTTGACATTGCTTTGCGAAAACAAAGACATCATTTATGTTGCGGAGTCTAGCTTTTGAGTTGATTTCGACCAGACCATAGTGCAGATCAACTCTGATTCCTCTGTCAGTTGTGTCATACCAATAGCATTTGAATAAAAACACTCTATTCTACTCGTTATGATATTGCAGTTCGATGACCTTTTCTAATCTACCATAGTAGTCAACTTCTAACTCACAACTGTTGTATGTCTTTCTTCCTTGCCCGTATTCTTCAGTATGGAAAACATATCCATTGACAAAATACTAAATTGTAGCACTTACATTTTCTTTCAGGCCCCAGGCTTTGTGAAGACAATGACTTAGGCGCACTCCTTCCCATTTGATAAACCTTGTATGTAATGTACATCAATAAACAGTAAATGAACGAGAATCTCGTAATGACATGCATACGTACAGTAATTTTGCAAGTTTGAATGAGTTTGTTTTAGTGCTTACATGTGTTCTGAACCACGTGGCAAACTGTTCATCTTGTAATTGAAAGATATGGGATTCGGTCAGCTGTGAGTTATTAGAGAGCAAATATTGTCGATGTTGCCTACAAGTGATAATAAGTGTATGATATTATAATATATAATTAACAGTATATTACTAACAAAGTTTAATTAGTATAAACTTACTGAATAAAAGGTTTTAGCTCATCATAGTTAAATAGAATATAGTTGTGTGCTTGTTTGAACTCTATTTCCGATAAATATCTTCCAGTATTGGAGAAGATTGACAAGTTCCCATTGGAAGGCACTTCACCGCTATCATCATGCCATTAACGCGATTGATTCTCGTTCTCAGATGAGGTTCGAAATAGTACGAGATAAATGTTGAGATCTCCTCAACAATATAGGCCTCACATATCGAAGCTTCAACATGCGCCTTATTCTTAACCTTTTTTTTAAGATTAAACAAGTACCTGCATTGAAATATTAATCAAGTATTTTCAATTAAGAAAAACATATAAAATACTTTTATATATGAATTACATTGCAACTGTAATATCTAACCATTAGAATGGGTACATCCATCTATATTGGACCGGTCCTCCAGCTTTTGCCTCGAACGGTAAATGTATAGGGAGATGCTCCATTGAGTCAAAAAATGATGGAGGTAATATCATCTCAAGTTTGCATAGTGTCTCGACGATATTCGTTTGAAGCCTCTCAATGTGATCAACATTCAACTTGTTGGAGCATACATCTCTGAAGAAATGACTGATCTCCGTGAGTGCATCTCATATTCCCTTTGGCAACAAATCACGAAAAGCTAATGGGATGAGTGTTTGCATAAACACGTGGCAGTCATGACTCTTCATTCCATACAATCTGCAGTCTTCTATATTAACCAGCCTTGATATGTTCGATGCATGTCCATCCAGAAAACGCAGACTCTTAAGCCATTTGTAGACTAGCAGTTGTGCGTTTTTCTCTAACACGAAGCTTGCTCTTGGTTTTGCGACCCATGACTCATCATAAACCAACTCTATATTTTTACTGTTACAGTATAAAGCTATATCCAATCTAGCCTTGATGTTGTCCTTGTCTTCCCCTTCACATCCATGACGCTGTTGAAAATGTTCTCAAACATGTTCTTTTCGATGTGTATGATGTCAAGGTTATGGTGGAGCAAATTGGTCTTCCAATAAGGAAGCTCCCAAAAGATACTTCGTTTTACCCAATTATAGGTCAAACCAAAACCAGGAAACTTTTGCTTACCTGATTGAAGACTAAACACAATGTCACCGTACTCTGAGACAACATCATACAATTCTTCACCAGAAAGACGCGGGGATGCAACATCTTTTTCAACTCTGCCAACAAAGAAATCTTTTATATTCTTTCTGTACCTATGATTAAGTGGCAAGAAGTGACTGTGACAGTCAAAAAAAGAAGCTTTACCTCCGTTTGCTAGCGTGAATGCCTTGTTGTTTTCCATGCAGTATGGACATATGAGTTTCCCATGCGTGCTCCAAATAGAAAGCATTCCATAAGCTGGAAAATCATTGATAGTCCACATCAAAGCCGCCCTCATAAGGAAATTTTGTTTCCTCGATATATCATAAGTCAGAGCTCCAGAGGCCCACAACTGCGCCAACTTATCAATCAACGGTCGAAGACAAACATCTATATTCCGCCCTGGCTGTTTTGACCGGGTATGACAGTAGATAAAAACATCAACTCCGTCCTCATACACATTCCCGGTGGCAAGTTATAAACTGTGAGTATGACCGACCAACAAGAATAAGGAGCAGCAAATGACCCAAATGGGTTGAATCCGTCTGTACACAACCCAAGACGCACATTCCTTGATTCAGCTGAAAATTAAGGATGCACACTGTTAAAGAGTTTCCACGCTTCGCCGTCAGAAGGATGCACCATCACTCCATCAACCGCATTATGTGCTTGGTGCCATGTCATGTGCTCAGCAGTCCTTGGTGACATGAGTAACCTCTGCAGTCGAGGTGTGATCGAGAAGTAACTAAGTTTTTTATATGCCACTAGAGTCTTTTCCCTGCCAGTTCTAAGTTTGTAACGGGAATGCCCACATTTCATGCACTCGGTCATCTCAGCATTTTCAAGGTAGTATAACATGCAGAAGTTAGGGCACATGTCAATTTTCTGGTATCCTAAACCGAGGCGTTTCATCATGGACTTCGCAGCATAGAAGTTCTCTTTCAGCCTGTTCCCTTCAGGTAAAATGCTTCTTGCCCATTCAATAATCTTGTCATACCCGGCCTCACTCAACCCGTGATCTGACTTGATGGTGAACACTTGTGCTACGGCCGATAATTTATTGTGGTTCGTGCAGCCATCCCATAATGGTTCATCGGAATCTTTCAACAAATCAAAAAACCTAGCTGTATCTGCATTAGGTTTTTCTTCTACGATTGGACATTGACTGGCATTACCTTGATTCATTCTCATTGCATCCATAACCATATTTCTGTAAGGATTAGTGTTGTCATTTTCTGCTTCATGCACGTTGCTAGCACTAGAAGTAGACCCAACTACTGTTTCTTCCATTCTCCTCTTACTATCAAATACTTCTCCATGTGCATACCAACACTGGTAATTCTCCATAAACCCATTGTGTAAAAGATGCATCATTACAACATCTGAATGCAAATACTTTTTATTTTGACACTTCCTGCATGAACACCTAATACTGCCTCTAGTAAAATTTTTAGGAATAGATGTTGCGAAATTAATAAAACCCTGAACCTCATTACAATAATCCATCCTCCGCAATCCTTGTGGTGAATCTCGATACATCCATGAACGATCATTCATGACTTATATTGAACCTCTATAAAATTATGATGACATCATGTATTAATTAACTAAGTTAGGTAAATAAACTTGCAAAAATATTACTTTACCTCGAGATTATCCAACAAACCAATCACAACTTCTCATAAATATTAAATATTCATTATCATTGATCAACGTCCATACAAATTAAAATATATAAATTTATGGAAATTACCACTCCGCATTACCATTGATAAAACTTTAAACGGATCCATTAAGCAAGTTATTAATTATTTCAAAACAGCACATGTACTTCGGTAGTTCCATAAAGTTTTAACAATTTACAAACAAACACAATCTTACAAAATCTAAAACAAACCATAACAGGTATAGAATTATACAATCATATACTACAAGTTTGTTTGAGAAATAACAATAAAACATGTACATCTACTAACAAAATACATATACTAAAAAAAAATTTGACATTTAATTAAATGTTAAGAATTAAAAAGATAGAATTACTTACAAAAATTGATAAAATCCATCGGTAAATCAGAACACGGATGTTGTGACCGCAAAACTTCAAGAAATATAACTTTTTGTGCTGATATAAGGGAGATTTTTGTTTGGGGGAAGAGGGGGCTGGTTGTTTGCAGATAGGGAGAGTTGGGATTAGGAAGAAGAAGGAGAAATAGGGGAGGAGAGGGTCGGCATAGCTGACATATATTAACTTTTTCCGACGATTTCACCGACGGATTTTTCGTCAGTGAGTCCATCGGCTATTCTGACGAAAAAATCAACACGTCACAGCACGGATCTGCCATTTCAAATCCCTCGGTGAGTCCATCAACAATTTAAACGGCGAACCGGTCACGTCACTGTACGGGCTATCATTTTGAATCCGTTGGTGAGTCTGTCAGAAAAAATAACCCACCAAAACCTCCACGTCAGCGACCCGCCTTTTTTTTAATTTGAAAACTTTTTTATCCGTAATTCAGTCGGTAACTATCGACGAAAATCTTACCGACTGAAGTACAGACAAAAAGTTTTCGTCGATAGTTACCGATTGAATTACGGACAGAAAAGTTTATGTCGGTAATTTCGACCTCAAATTACTGACAGACATATTCCGTCGTTAAATCCGTTGCTATTTAGTGAATTTTTGGTAGTGACTATTCTATTGTATATTCTTTCTTTTTAATACATTTTATCTTTTTTAAAAAAAAAAGGATATAAGAGATACCAATAATCTTTCTTTAATTATTAAATAGACGGACGATAAGTCCTTTCCTAGATTATATCATGATAAATCATAAGTAATTTTATGTAGATTTTTAAATTTTTAAAATTTTCAATTAGAGATATTCATGATTAATTACATCATCTTTATATGAATATGAATATGATGTGCTCGTTTTATTGTTCTTGATGATTCATGGTTTTCTTAAAACCTCCCCCATTTAAAAGTCATCACATGATAATCATAATCCAAAATGAGGTTATGACTTTTCTACGCCCAACTCTAAGTTGGGTAGTGGCGCGTCCGCGCCCAACTCCACATTAGGCCATGTCGCGACCATAACCACGATTGCGTCCAACTTCTCTTGGGTTCAGCGTACAACTGAACCCATCTCTTCTTAGGTTAAACATATCAGCTGAACTTGGATATACCTAGGTTTAGCGTATAGCTGAATCCAACTCCTTTTGGGTTTAAATTTCTGTTTAACCCAACACCTGGGTTTAGCGTACAACTGAACTCATCTCCTCTTGGGTGCAATATACAAGCTGAAAAATAACCTCACTCTAAGTCTCCCCTATTATAGGCATGGGCTAGTGATTATGATACCCATCACATCCCGTTAATTATGAGCAAACAATCTATGCTTATATTAATGAGATGTGATGGCACGAATAGTAGAATAATATTATTTTACAATTACGAGATTACATCTCTACCCCTTCTATGTCGTATGAAGTAAGTCAAGTCATGTAATATCAAAGGAAGTTTGAGTACACAGAAAAAAAGTTTGAAACCTTATACTCTTGGACATAAACACATTTTCTCTTTTTCTTCCCTAACTTCTATATTTTTTTCTCCTTTCTCTTCTCTATCTTCATAAAAGTTCAATAATACTTTCATTAATGTCTTTTTGCTACATAAAAATGCCTCGTACTAACTTGGTCTTCGGAGGGTCCCCCATCAATACCCCCAAGGGTCTCTAAGAGATATTGTGCAGGTATTCACTCAAAAGAAGATTTACAACCTCTAAAGAAATCTATTAAAAAAGAAGTCAATGTAGTTTAGAAGTGAAGGTTGTAGAACACACTGTAAATAATCAATAAGGGTCTTGAGGAATAATTCCTTCCAGAATATTCCATGTGATTTTTGTAACTTCATCAGTTCTGAAATTGAGAGCAAATCAACAATAATTTTTTATGGTTCTTTGATTCTGTAAAAGGAAGAAAGATATTATATTTTTTTTTGTTTGATCAAATTTAAGATCAAAGAGATTAATTATATCATAAAGTTCAAGATTGCACAGATTAATTATAAGTCATTTCTCTTGAAATAGTTGTTGGATATAATTTATGATAAGTTACAAAAATTTTAGATTAATTATAAGTCATTTATAAGAAATTACATTACATAAAGTAACTAATAAAAAAAAAAGGAAAGATGCAATAATAAATTTTGTTATATATAAAGCAGAGGTCTAAACTAAAAGGAATGATAAATGCAATAAAGGATCCCCTAGCTAATAGATTTTCCAAATGTATGTGACTAAATAAAATAAAATAAAATCATATTTTTTCAGTTTTTTTTTAAAGAAAGTTTAATTAATGTACTTTCAATTATGTAACGAAGATAACCCTATTTCAAGTCCGTAAATCACATTTTATTTCTTTGTTAAAAACCTTCTAAAAAGGCAATTGATATCTTGACATTCAAGATTATCTTTAAAAACATATTTAATATGTTGAATAATCATGTGTTTGGTAAGTCAGGTTATCTCAAACTTTAAAAAACCTCACTATTTTAGTACATTACATTGGAAATAAAATTAGGAATGTGTTTCCTTTCAAAAATAAAGAGTATTTAAGATGTTAAGATTTTAATTTTTTTTTCATTTAAATGCTCATCTTATATATATATATATATATATATATATATATATATATATATAGAGAGAGAGAGAGAGAGAGAGAGAGAGAGAGAGAGAGAGAGAGTTCACTTGGTAGTTATAATTTAATGATTTTAAACTTATTTTTGGATTTATTTCAATACATTAAATATTTTTACAAGGAAATATAATTTAATAATTTCACAGATACTAATGGTAGTACATTATCAGTATAATTTTCATAAGGTTCAAATAAATATAATTAAAAAAAATTAATTTAATTGAATAAAAATAATATCAATAATAAAGATAATCATTATTAAAAGTTTCGAGTAATATTTCGTCCTCTCTAATTTAGAGATTTTCTAATAAGTTTTCTAAGCTTTTCCCTATCAAGTTGTCTATAGTAAGACTTTTTTCAATATATATCAATCTTAGGAATCTCTCACCACCACTTCTTAATAAAGAATAGGTTACAATACCAAACTTTATTGATAAAAGAATTAAATAATTAAAAAAGTATGAAGGTGATCCTTACCTTCAACTCCTATTGTACATGTTTTTGAGAAGTCAAGTCCTACTTTAAATGTTTCTCCTACATTCTAATAGAACAACCTAAATCAGTACTCAAACATTTCTGATTTGTTTATCACATCTATTAATTCACATACTCGATTAATTTTGTAAACAAGTTCATGGATAGATAATTTTTATTTATCACTCAAATATATTAAATTAGCATCCATTTACACTAATATCTAATGTCCAAACAACTCCATTTTCATTAACAGATTTCGATGTCCAAATGATTTTTAGTGTCCAAACGACTTTGTTTTTCATTAATGATTTTCACGGTCCAAATGACTTAGTTTTTCGCTGACTATTTTAAGCGTCTAAATCTAATTATCAAATACATTATTTTTCATTGAGGATAGGAAGGCTACTATAGCTAGATTCATGAATGACTTTAATCATGATATAACTCATATTGTTGAGTTGCATCATTAAATGGAGTTGAAGGAAATGGTGCATGTGATTATAAAGGTAAAGAAACAGCTTAAACAGAAAGGTACCATTCGGCAAAGCCAATCATAAAGCCCTTTAACACCTTGGAAAGGTAACGTTGGGGGTGGTCTATCACAACCAAATAAAGAGGGTAAGGTCGAATGCCCTAGAAAGAAGAAAGACATCTTGACTGTTGTTAAAGGTAACAATGTTACTCCTACTTCTCGTGATTATGACATTAAATGTTTTCATGGTTTGAATTTTGGTCATGTTAATTCACAATGTCCAAATAAAAGAATCACGATTCTAAAAGCTAATAATAAGGATGAGACTGATGGGGAGGATAAAGGGGATGATTTAAAAGGTCAGAGGAAGAGCATATTCCATATAAGATGTCATGTTTAGAATAAGGTGTAACTTAATTATAGATGGTAGTAGTTGTACTAATTTAGCTAGTACTGAATTGGTTGAAGAACTTACACATTACCAAACATCTCATACCATATAAATTATAGCAGTTGAATGATAATTATGAAGTGAAAGTGAATAAATAGGTTTTGGCTGCTTTGTATATTGGTAAATAGTGTATTGAGGTGTTATGTGATATTGTGTTAATGCAAGCTAGTCATTTGTTGCTTGGTAGACTGTAATAGTATGATTGGAGAGCTATAAATGATAGAGTGACAAATATGTATTCCTTTAAGATGAATGGAAGACCTATAACTCTTGTATTTTTGACGTATATGCAAATATATGAAGAGCAACTGAAATTAAAAAAAAAAAGAAAAGATGGCTAAAATACGAGAGCTTGTATATTATAGGGACCTTATTTGCTAATAAGGTTCTTCTTAGTTTTGATGATCATATTTTTCCTTAGCTTGGTACTGATTTGTTAACCTTAGAAGATGTTTTCCACGATACAGATTCAAGGTTAAATCTTTTTAAAGAAGAGGATGATGATACAAACTAAGTTAGGTCTTAATTTGACTTTAAAATGTCCGCTAATACAGATTCGAGATGAGGCATATCTCTCAAATTATACATCGAATCAAGTTAAACTTTTATAAGGAGATACTAGACACATGAAACTATATTTTGGTAAATGTTCAGGTCAAATGGAGTTCGAAAACATATTATTTTAGATGATCAAAATCACTAGATGAATTTTATCAAATCTTCTAGACTAGACCATCGTGTACTATTTGGGATATATCTAGAGCTAAATGTGTAATTTTGTTGAAATTCAGGTTGGACTATAAACTAGACATCTCAATTTTTCATCAATATATAGTAGGCTCAGTAATTCATTCAGATGAGAGAGAATGATGTGTTTGAAGTCAAGACTAAAATCTATCAAAAATTAGAGATTCGGGCTACAATAAGAAATTTTAGCATGAAGAATTTGTTTTCATTATCCTATTTTATTTATTTAATTAATATTGAATAATTATTTTTAAAATTTAGATTTGTTCTAGTCTATTAAACATTGTTTAGGGATTTATTTCATTATTGAACTTGTATTAGTTGATTATTACTTTAGACCCATTAGCTTGTAACCTAAAAAGGATCCATTAAGGTTAGTTAGAGGAAACAATTTTATTTTTTTTAGCTACAAATTTAGGCAGCAAGTTGAAGAATAAACATGAGGTTTTCTTTTATTTTTTGTGGAAAAACCACATTTCTTGGTAGGGAAATAGATTGTACACTAACATGTCAAAGATTAATTGGCTTTATGGCGTCATTCGCATACTTAGAGTTCTTAGATTCAAGGTTATCTCTGGGTTCAAGTCTTTTTTCTAATACCTTTAGTTTTTAAGTATAGGGTTACCTCTAAGTCACAGTTCTATCAGACCTAATTTTTGACTTTCCAAGTTATTATCTGCTTCGTTGGGGGCTGTTTGATCATATAATAAAAGGTCCACATCACCACCTTAGCCTATGTGTTTTGAAGAAGTTCATTCAAAGTTTCTTTGAACCCCTTAACCCCAACTCTTGTCACTAGATCCACTAGATATTCTAACAGATCTCTGGGTGATACTTGGATCACATCATCAAATTTAAGGATTACTTAAACAACTATCATGTGAGGCTTTGCATATACATAGTTAATCTTTTTATATGGAATTCTTTTGCAGGTCAGTTCAATATATATATTATCTGACAAACACTTGCATATTAATTTCATATATTTCTTATATCTCAGTTTTGAAATTGAAAATATTTTAAAAATAATTATTTTTTTATTTTAAAAGAATAGATTTGAGATTTTCATTTGAAACCTTCAAGTTGAAATATTTAAAATATTATTTAGATATTTGCATTGCATTATTCTTAAGAGCTATAAATAATTACATATTTATTAAAAATATTCAAGTAAGCACAACTTAAAGGATAAAATTCTTTGAATCAAAACCAACGGATTCCCAATTTTCATAATATGCAAAACAATTTATTGTAGGGTTTATATATTTATTCAATAAAAAGACAATTTCCTGAATCCCCAAAAAAACACTTTTATTAATTATATTTTCATTGCTCAACAAGAGGGCCGAGTAATTATATATGACGCAAATATTTTATAACGAAATTACCACGAGCACGCACATTTAATAATTGTCTAGAAAGTCGAATAAAGTTATATATATTGACTGCCCTGCAAACGTGTTCGAGCCGGGGTATTCGTGTCCTTTTATTCATTAAATGGAGCAGTCCTCAATTGGGCCTTGATCGTCTACAAGAAAGAAGATATGGGTTGCTTATGAGTCCAGGCCCACTAAGGCTCAAAGCCCAAGGTAGTTTTATTTTTCCTTCACAGAAAAATTTCAGAAACCTCGTAACAACACCTGTAAAGCTGACAAAACCAGCCACCGCTGCAGTTCATTTGATTGAAAATTACGAGCTGAAACTAATTCCCGTACTGAAATTTAATTCAGTTCAATTTCTATTGCTTTAAACAAGTTTAGGTGAACGATAATAATAATCATAAAATTTAGTTAATTACACCATCCATGAAAATAATATTTCAAAAGAAGCTCAATACAGGAATAACTCTCTTTATTCCTCAGTTTCATTGTAAGATAGTATATGAAACTTTAAGTTGTGAAATCTTTACTTGTATTTGTTATGGAAATACAAACAATATTGACCATAAACCATGTAAATTTTAAATTATTTTTTTATGCTTTTGCTAATATTAAAAATAAAATTTTAAAACATTAAAAAAATATTATTTCAATGTATTTTTAAATAAAAAAATTTTTAAAAAACAATCATTATTACAATACCAAATAAACTTATAATATAATTCTTGACCACAATCAAGAACTATAAGTTAATGAACGCAAACAAATCAAATTTTATAAGGTCCTCTTCAATTCTTGTTGTGGAAAATAGGGGATAACCATGTTCCATAATTGAATTAATATTAACGCTATTTTTTTTAATTAATTATGAGTATCATGATCAACTTACATGTATTTTAATTAATTTTTTAAAATTTTAAAGTTAATAATTATATAAATATTCAATAACTTTAAAGTTTATAATATTTAAACTGATAATTTTTAGGAGCAAACTCAAAGTGAAGCACTGACAAGATAAATTACACCCCCTCGGTCAGTAAATTACACCCCCTCGGTCAGTAAATTACACCCCCTCGGTATTAATTATTCTTCAATTACGTGCATTTTGATGTCCATTGTCCGTCGTTTACAACCAAGCACAAAGAGCCTCCGAATCGGAGGCTCATCCAAGATTCGTAGACCCCACTCAATGTAGCAGCATTTTGGTTAAGCAAAGGGTCGCAAATTAGCACAGATGTACGCAAAGCATCATCATAAGCGTATGTAGCAGTGTGTCATGTAACAAATCACATGAAGAGCATTAAGTGCAATGTGCGTGAAAAACATGGTCAACAAAAGCATACCAGGCAACAATGACACGAACAGCATTGAAAAGCCATTAAAGATGGCAGGTTCATTCATCATGAGTCAGTGCACAGTGGTCAGAGGAGAAACTTTTACGGCCATCGGCATCATACACATGCAAGATTTGGCCATGAAGCATGACTGTGAGGAGAAATAACTTTGCCTCTGCTGCTGCTTTTGCTAGATAACTCCAAAACTACAAGCTTTTTTAGGATTATTATTTGTTTTGCAACTCTTAGCTACTCATTACTCTCTCTCTCCCCTGTTTTTTTTTTACCTCATTGTTGTTCTCTTTCTTTTCCACTTAAGGAACTTTTACTGTGCTTAAAACATTGTCAATAACACCTGAAACCCACTTTTCTTCTCTTTTAACCAGCTTTTCTTTCTTTAATTTTACCTAAAACCCAACTTATCTTATGTAGCTCCTACTCCAAGAAAGTCTATGAAGGGCATGTTGATTCTCTCGTTCCTATTTTCACAGAGATTGGCCCTGTTGGTGACAACCGACCCAGTTGCAGAATCTTCTGAGTTTGAATCCGACTGACCAGATTGGTCCACACGCGTAACCACCATCATAGGCCCATTTTGATAAAACCCATTGCTACTGCCATAGAACTCGTCGAAATCCACATTTCCCACAGTCGCTTCCTTCTCTGCCGATAAACCTACAAACCCAAAAAACCATAGCAAGAAATAATCAATTTAAACAAGTCCGAATTTAAATAATTAAAAACCCATTGAGGAAAACTATAATAATAATAATAATTTACAGAGAGATTTGGGAAACTAAGCACTTACCCCTTTGGGAACCTTGAGGACTGAACCTGGTGAAAAGTCTAGCAGGTACTTTGGTCGAAGAGGGGGTGAGAGAGAGATCGGTGCATGTTGAGCCAGACTCCTCGATAGTGCTAGTGATGGTTGTTGATTCACTGCAAGCATTGTTTTGCAAAGTGACATTTAATGATCCTTTAGGGAGGATTTGAGAGGAAGAAGTGGGCTTTCTCCTCCTGTAAACGCTGGAGTTTTCTCTATGTTTCCTGGCCATGATCACATGCCAATGGTTCTTAACTGCATTATCAGTCCTACCAGGAAATAGCCTAGAAATCATAGCCCATTTGTTGCCATAAAGTCTATGAGCAGCTAGAAGTCTCTCCTCTTCCTCTTCAGTGAATGCCTTCCTGTTAATTCCTGGATCCAGTTGGTTAAACCACCTTAATCTACAGCTCTTACCTGAAAATCAGAATATGAAGCAAAAATTTTACTAACAGAATTGATCTTTCAAAATGGAAAAATCAACGGACTTCCTACACCTTTTTTTTTTAATTTAACCAATTCGATCGAAGTCGTTATTGAGCTTAGTAAAAGTAGCCAATCAAGAGAAAAAACAATAACATAAAAAAAAGGAAGCCACGCCCTTCTTAATCTTTTATGGGGTGATCAATTCACAAAGTTAACATCTTTGAGGACATTTTTGGCTCAAACAACACCTTGTACACTTTTTTACGACAGATTTTGTAGGGGGTTTACCTGATCTTCCTTCAAGATTCTCTGCAATCAAGTTCCAATTTTGAGGACCATATTGAGCCACGAGCTCTTTTAGCTTAGCATCTTCAGCTGGTCTCCAATGACCTCTAGCACAAAGCTTTGTATGCCCATTTCTACCAAGAGCAGAGGTTTTAAGCTCCTCTTCCTCACCTGGATTCAAAGACAAGCTCTTTTTTTGAACGCCAAAGTCCACATCACTCATATCAGCTCCCCTGCTTTCAAGCTGTTGAATGCTCCGTGGTTTCCTGTCCTGGCCCATTGGATGGCTCAAAATCTGAAACCCCATTTGAGGATTGCTAGTCCCTGTCTCACCTGGTTGACCCTTAACCCCAAATGCATGAGAGAGAGAAAGATGAGAAGCAGGAGGAGGAGGTGGAGGTGGAGGCAAAAAGTTCATGTCTTGATACCCGTTGAAAACATATCTGTCACTCATTAGGTGTTGTAGACTCATTCTGACCAAAACTAAACCAGGTAGACCCAAAACGGGTTCCTTTTCTACAATGCTTTATAAGGGAGAACAATAAAGGTCAGATATCGAAGTTGATAGAA
The DNA here is from genome assembly GCF_951802175.1 of Populus nigra. Taxonomy (NCBI): domain Eukaryota; kingdom Viridiplantae; phylum Streptophyta; class Magnoliopsida; order Malpighiales; family Salicaceae; genus Populus; species Populus nigra. The sequence goes on along the minus strand of NC_084862.1, from coordinate 10,412,869 downwards.
GGAGAAAGGAAGCGGCTTTCTTTCTCTCCTCCTCTGCTTGGTTTTGGAAAGAGAGAGATATCAGAGGAGAAGAGTGATCAGAGGCAAAGGAAACTGAAATGCAGTTCCATGTTAGCTACTCCCCCTCTTGCCCATCTCAAAGGGTTAGTTAGCAAGAGAGAAATCATCAGTTCTTTTTCTATTTTGGGCAGAGAAGAATCAGATTAAACAGATGCAGTTGATTTATAAGGAAAAGGGAACAGGAAACGTAATGGGATTTCACTGTTGGATGAGAAAAGAAAAGTCAGTAATAACCATTACCAAAAAGAAGAGAAGAACCCGCACGATTCTCACTCTCTCCCTTCCTCACTCTCCATAAAAACTATGCGTTTGTTTGTTTGTTTATACGGGGAGAGCATGGAGAAATGAGGTTAGGGTCCTTATTTTGAAACTGATCTCTCTACAGTTAATACTCCTCTACAACACCACCAATATGGTGTTTATAGCAACCAATCAGCGTCGCTCTCTCCTCTCTCCTCTCTCTCTCTCTCTCTCTCTCTTGTTGGGGAGTGTTGCATTTCATGCAACTCGAAAACCACTCGTGTGGGTAGGTGGGTGTGTCCCTCAAAAACATATGCGTTTTGGTGTTGGTATTGGTGTTTGGCTTTGTTTTCTCTCTCTTGTCCTGCTCTTTCTTGGGGTTTGGAGAAAACCAGAAAGTATCTGTCTTTTACTTAAGAGTCTTTTGCTTTTTTCAAAGGGAAACAGAAATTAAGAGAAACAAACTCCTCAGCATCACCACCACCATTTGTCTTCAATGCACCTTGCTAACTCTCTTTTTTGGTTGTGCTATTATTATATTATTTTATTATTATTTTTTAAAGTATTTTTTATTTAAAAATATATTAAAATAATATTTTTTATTTTTAAAAAATTAATTTTAATATTAACACATTAAAATAATTTTAAAATACTAAAAAATATTAATTTAAAATAAAAATAATTTAAAATTTTAAAAAACACTTTAAAAAAATAAAACAAAATATAATAAAGCTTGTTTCTCATTACTTCATTGATTTAAATTCATGGTTGTTACGTTATTTGATTCCTCTCTTCTTCTTTTTTAATTCTTTCATCTATTTCATTTTAAACTTTACTTCCTGTGATCCTTAGCTTCAGTGACTCCTTAACAACCCTAACTTATTATCAAGAATAATATTTTTTTATAAGATAAATTATTTTAAATAATGATAATAAAATGAGAAAAATTGCAGAAAGAAATGCTGTGGGGCCTAGCATTATATATATAGAAACACTCACCAAACTCTTTACTTTCCCATTTCTAGATACAAAGTTGAACAATGTCGCATTTATTTTTCTAAATATGCTATTTTCCAAAAATTATTAATGATAAAATAATAATTATTTTAATAACATAATTGTTGTGGTAATGTTTATGAAAATAATAATAGCATAAAAGAGTTATAGTGAGATAGTGATAAAATAATAATTATATTGGTAATATAATGGTAATTAATATTAATATTTATTTAGTGCACCAGAATAATTGTGCTGACCATGGTTAATGATGGTGAGGTGATGGTAATGATAATTATAATTGTAATAGTGTAATTATAAAAAAAAATAATTATATTAATAATAAAATGATTGTAATAATAAAAATAGTAATGGTATTGATAACGATATTAATAAATATTATGCGTCTAGGATCCGGGAAAAACATATTTTCTTGTATCATTGCAGTATAAGTGTCTCGCAAGTACGGGCTAATATAATTAAAATGTAACATTCTTATCGAAGATGTGGTAATTAATGGAATGATTATAAGGGAAAAAAACATTTGATTACATAATCTGAATTGAAATGTTCAAAAGTAAGCATCACGGCCTTTGAAAGTATGAAATGTCTTTATTACTTTACACTATTGTGACTCATTCTTAATTATGAGTTTAATAGCTGAGTATGAGTTTTATTAAAAAAAAAAAACATGATGAATGACTCATTCTTAATTTTATATATTAATTTGTATTCTGATTTTTTTCTCTCATATACGATATGTTCATTTTACTTCTTGCAATTCATATCTTTGTGTTTGAGAATGTGATTATTGTTATTTTTTAAAATATTTTTTATTTAGAAATGTATTAAAATAATATTTTTTTATTTTTTAAAAAATTATTTTTAATATCAGTACATCAAAATAATCTAAAAATATTAAAAAAATTAATTTGAAGCAAAAAACAAAAAAAAATTCAAATTTATTCAAAAATACTTTTGAAATGTAAAAATAAGAGTGACTTGAACTCCAATATAGCTTTGGACCCGAATGGCTCCCCTATCATATATTAAATTTAATTGTTAATTTTTAATTTTATATATATATATATATATTAATTTTGATGGATGTGTAAAAAAAAAAATCTCAACGCCTGGTTAATCAAAAACAAGTGCTTGAGTGGTTTTCAACAATCAAATAGTATTCTAACTCAATCAATTGAATTAAATATATTATTTTAACTTTCTTTAGTAACTTTTGATTGATTTTTCATCCTTTTATACTTTATTGTTTGATAATGTTCTGTTATCTAATTAAATAAAAGAAAAACAATTATTATATCCTTCCTCTTGAATCTTTTTGACTGTTGTAATAATTGTCCCCCTTTATTGCCTTTCAATTTCCTTTTGCAAGTTATTTAATTTTTTCAAACCTTTTGGCCCGTATAATATATTTTCAATGGAGAAAAGACACAAATTTAGCACACGGCGAATGATCAATTATCGTCCATTGTAGTAGGTGTCATATTTATTTATACCCCTAGAAGTTCCAAATCACGACAACAAAATTGATTGTAATCAATGGAATTATCTGCTGGTGTTTTTAAATTATATTTCTATTACTTATGTCCATAAATTACTTATGGACATTCTGATGAATATTTATGATTGGCAAGTTTCTTCTTGGGAATATCAAGTTCATCGATGAAGTTACTTAATAATAAAAATACTGATAGAATATTCAAGCCAAAAAATATGTTGATTATTTTTCTGTTAACCAATCCATCACAGATCAACGATGGAATATCCACCGGTAATAGATCGTGTATCACCAATAAATTCTCCAACGGAATCACCGACATAAAAATTTTATCAGTAAACCCGTCAATCTATATCAAAATAGTTCACAGCTCTCTGTAATTCTCTAAAAAAAAAATTAGGCTTATATTATTGACAAGATCACTAACAAAATTATTACATCTATCGGTGATTGTGTCTGTGTCGGTATTTTAATAATTTGTTTTTTTCAATACATGCTTATTTAGATCAAAAATTTGACGTTAAACAATATTAAACAACTTAATCAAATTGAAGAACATATTTTATATTATTAATTTAATTGTAAAATCAATTACAAATGTCTTTTATACATTTTAAAGAAACTAAAGCAACAGATGGAGGTAGAGGTGGAGGTGAAGGGGGAGAAAAATCTCTTGGAGGTCCATGAGAGGAGACAATAATAAGTTGACAAGTATGCCTCATATGCTCCCATTGATTTCTACTTTATTCTTCGTATTGCGCCTCCAGTTCAACCCTCAAATTGACTGTTGCAGCAACAATTTACTCTTGAACCAACTCCTAAATGGTTGGTGATGATTGCCTTGGACAGGATTGTGGGATGCTTACGCTTGAGACACTACAACCCACCTTTATATCTCGGGCCATGTTCAGAGAGATACCGTGAGCTAGATTCCTATTGGGTTTACCGGTTACCCTATCCTCCAACCACAATTTTGGATCGCATTCTGAATGGGTTGAAAGGTCCTCTATGGTTTTGGCACGCATGCCATCATTATATGTTTTTTTTGTAAAAAACGTAAAAGATGTAGATAAAAAAACATTAGTCCAAAAAATATTCAAATGGTTTCAAAGTTTGCTTACAATAAACATCTCGACTTGACTCGGTTGTCTATGAACTGTTACATCTCTTTTTTTTTTGTCATCCTTCTTCTTCAAGAAGTAGATTAAAGGAGAGCTTGTATATCAAAGGGACATTCTTTGCTAACAAGGTTCTTCTTAGTTTTGATAATAATGTTGTTCTTTGGCTTGGTACTGATTTATTGACCTTAGAATATGTTTTCCATGATATGATCCAAGTCAAGTTTGGATTTGGTCTTAAAATGTCTGCAGACCAGTTTTGCGAGATCAAACATATCTCTCAAATCATTTATTGAAAGAATATAAAATTTTACAGGGAGATACTAGACATATGGATCTATATTTTGTTAAATGTTCATGTCAAATGAAGTTCGGAAACATATTATTTTAAATGGTTGAATTTACTAGATAAATCTTGTCAAATCTGTCAAACTAGATCTTTGTGTACTGTTTGGGACATATCTTGAGCTACAGGTGGACTTTGGGTGAGATTCAAGTTGCGTTGAAAACTAGACATCACAAGCTTTACAACCATATATGTACCCATTAATTCATCTATTAGAAAGAGAACGACGTATTTGAAGTCAGGATTGAAAATTTGTCAAGATTGTTTAAAAATTAAATATTCAGGCTATATAGAGGAATTTTGACATGAAGAATTTATTTTTATTATCCTATTTTATTTATTTATTTATTTTTGAATAATTATTTTTAATTTGGGTTTTTCTAGCCTATTAGGCATTGTTTAAGGGTTTATTTCATTGTTGGACTTATATTAGTTGATTACTAGTTTAAGCACATTAGTTTGCAACCCAAAATGATCTATTAGGATTGGTTAAATGAGACGATATTATGTTTTTTAGCTATTAATTCCATCAACAAGTTAGAGAATAAAAGTGAAATTTTCTTTTATTTGTTTGTGGCAAAACAACCTTTCTTTGCAGACACAAAGATTGTACAGTAACTTATCAAAGATTATCTGGCTTCATGACATCATTCACATATTTAAGGCTCTTAGTTACAAGGTTATATATGGGTCTAAATCTTTTTCCAATATCTTTGGTTCTTAGGCACAAGGTTACCTCAGGGTCAAGGTTCTATCAAACCTGATTTTTAGCTTTTTAGGTTGTTATCTACTTTGTGGGGGTTGTTCGACCACATGATTAAGAGATTTGCATCATCATCCTTATATTTTATATGAATTTGCATTGTTGTTCATAAATTTATCCTCAAGTTTTGTTTTGATTACTTTTGTATATTTCTTGAGTCTTGAGTCTTCATGATTATAAAATCATTACATTGTTTTGACTAGTTATTTGATAAATTGCTAAATTACCTTTAAAAACCTAAGAAAATAATGAGGCAAAAGGGCTTAGTGAGATTATTAGAGTAAAACGCCCAATTGAATTGTTTGGAACATGAATAGAATGATATTAAATCAAGCGTAAAACACGTGAGGAAGTATGTGAAAAAAATTTCTTTAATACTAACTTTCATTGCAAGTATTTACAATGTCATAAAAAACATAACACAATTGAAGGCAAAAGGATTTTGTAAAAATACAAGATAGGTGGGAGGTAATGATGGAGGCTTTGATGGGAAAAATGGATAAAATGAGTATTGAGATGATTAGAAGACAAGATGTTCCTAGTCATAAAGAAAAAAAGATTAAAAGGTCTACTAGATGAACACTTTCTTCTCTAGATGAAAGTGTAGCTGAAAACTTCGATGATGATAAGGATGATGATGTAATTAATCATGTAATAAAGTCTCATACACACCAAAATTCCTTATATGAGACAACTAATGAGAGTTTGGTGTTAGATTCTGGCCAAATGGTGATTTTGGCTAAAAAAGGAATTTTGATGATTATGATGGTTTATATTGTAATTTGGGTAGCATAAAACTTTTAAAATTCAGTATTTTGAGGGAAAAAATGATCTAGAAACTTATTTGGATCGGGAAAAGAATGTGAAATTTGTATTTGATTGCCATCAACATTCAGAGGAAAAGAAGGTAAAACTAGTTATAGTTGAATTCACTAGTTATATTATTATTTGATGGAATCAACTTGTTATAGATAGGAGACATAGTGGAGAAAGACTTGTTGACACATGAGAGGAGATGAAAGAAATCATGAGGAAAAAGTTTATCCCTAATCATTATTATAGGAAAGTATATAATAGATTGCAATCTTTATCTCACGATTCTAAAAGTGTTGATGAGTATTTTAAGAAGATGAAAATATTAGAGCTAATGTTTCAGAAGATAGGGAAGTTATAATGACTAGATTTTTAAATGATTTAAATTGAGATATTATTAATGTGGTTGAATTGTAACATTATTTAAAAATTAAAGATATAGTGCATATAACTATAAAGGTGGAAAAACGGTTAAAAAGAAAAGGTAGTGTAAAACTAAGTGGTTATTTGAGATCCTCAAAGGGTTGGAAGTTAATGCACAAACAAAGCTAATAACATAACCTAAAGTTATTGAACCCTCATATGTTAAAACGCATGTTATGGCAATAAAGAAAAAATAAAAAAATAATGTTCAACAAAAGCATAAATAAGAGATTAAGTGTTTTACGTGTCAAAGACTTGGGTATTATGCATCAAAGTATCCAAATAAAAGGATTATAATATTGAGAGATGATAAAGAAATAAAGTCTAATAGTGATGAATTTGAATGTGAAAGCTTGCCAACACTTGAAGATGTTAAGGATGTTAAATATATATGTTGTTAATAGTGAATCTTTAATTATAAAGAGATCTTTGAATTTTCCAAGTTAGTGAATAAGAAGTAATTAAGAAACAAAGGGAGAACATCTTTCAAACTAGATGTTGTATAAAAAATAAAATATGTAATATGATTAACTATAAAATAGTCATACTCATTGTACTTTATTTTTTTTATACAGAAAGAAATAAAATAATTCTAAAATAACTATAAAATATTATGTATGATTTTTGTTTGATAACCTATTAATTTGTCTACTCTTTGAATACAAATGAATTTATCATAAAATAGTATATGCTAACTTAATGTTTGAAAAATATCCAGCATTGTAAGGGTATTTTCAACATCTTAATTCTATTAATTGAATAAAGATGCATTTTTATGTTTTTATTTCAACTTATTAACTTAATGTTCCTTGAAAGTGTAATAATCTTCTTTATATTTTTCTTGTCATGTTATTATATAGGAATAACAAAATTAAACTTAGACACAATTACATCTTTGAATATATATATATATAAAGATAAATAATATTTGATTTCTTTCAAAGCTATGTAATTAATTGTGAGTTAGAGCACTAAATTGTCATGCGTTTTGCTGCAAGCTAACCTAAATGTATTTTAGCATAAGAAAATGATGTCTAAGTGATAGTAGTGTTTTTAAATAAGCAAGAAAAATTTGACACGGATCATTGATTTTACTAGATGCAATAAGTTCAGTTAATTTAATAATATTATTAAAAAGACATCAACAATAATAAAGTGAACAAAAAATATTGATAATAAATAACTCACCGTTAAAGAAGAAAAAAAAGCTTGTTAGAGACACACTATTGTTTCACCATGAACACCATCCCCACCACCAGAAAGAGCTCACCAAGATGATTCTAACACCATAATGAAATGCTATATGACGACACCAAAAACAATTGCACGTGCCGCAAAAGCAACAACCCAAAAAATAAACCAAATAAAATATCATGATGTAAACATCTCATACTTACATATAATCAATTAGTATAATTTAATTCAAAAACAAAAATTCTTTTAAAAATGTTAAATTTAACAAAAAAACCCAAGATAACCCAAGATATTTTTAAAATTGATGAAAAATCCTATAGAAAAAAAAACAAATTATCGAAGCTAATCTTCAATTAAATAGATACTAAAGGATGAAATTAAAAAACCATAAGCTTAAAAAAAGCCAAAAAAAAAACTAATAAAACTTGGATGAATCTCTTAAATCTAAGTTAATTTCCCGAACTTGGAATTCATGAAATCCTGGACCTTGACTCAATCAATAAGCTCAATTCCCAAACAATTTAATATTGAAAGATGAAATAAGAAAAAAATATCAATTTAAAAAATTTGACCAACAAACGCGGGTGAATCTTCCAAACTTGAAACCCTTGAAATAAAAAAAAAAAACTCAATTCCCAACCAATTTAATGTTGAAAGATAAAATTGAAAAAAAATCAATTTAAAAAATTTCTTAAAGTAAAAAAAAGAACAATCAAAAGAATAAGATCAAATTTGATAGGAAAAAAAACGAAGATGAAATGATAAAAAAAAAATCTTAAAAAATTTCTCAAATAAAACAAATAGTAATAAAAAGAATAAGGATCAAATCTAACATATAAAAAAAATAGAGGATGAAATTGAGAAAAAATCTAATTTTATAAATTATTTCAAATAAAATAAATAGTGATCAAGAAAATGATCAAATTTAAAAAAAAAACAAATTGAAGGTGTGTTTTGAAATTTGAGGGGTCATGCATGACAATTGAATAGGGAAGAGTTTTGAGGGAAAGACTTATGATGTCAAACCAGAGGTCCTCTAGTCATACACGTCGCTTAAGAATAGAAGGGCTGTCATGACAAACCGAATATATCCCTAAAAGCTATTGTATAGTCACTGCATGCCCCTTCATAAATCACCCCAAAAGCATGAGCATTGCACACGTCAACTATTTTTTTAAAATAATATTTTATATTTATTAAAATATCAAATTCTCCCTAGTCAACTTGATAATAATTAAAAAAAATAAATGAAAATACAAAAAAGTTCTTGTACGCAAGTTTAAAATTTTTGCTTTTAAAAATAATTGACTTATTTTTACTGTGCTTTAAAAAAATATGAAAAAATCATTAGATATATGTGATAATTTAGTTATTTCACTATGCTTAAAATGTTAAAAGACTAATCTGCCCTCCTTCAATCCTACAATGACTTATTCCCTTGCCATATTGTATATAAAGGATGCCCTTAATTGCCGGTGTGGTGCTTGTTTGGCTATAAACATTTCTTATTAGAGAAAACAAAAGATTCAATTTGTACGTAAAATACCACGCAAACGAAGGTACTTTGAGAGGGAGGTAAAAGCAATATTTTTTAAGCTTTACACAAAGCAAGTGATATCTAAGGGATGCTCTTAAAACTCTTTCTTTTTTCACAAAGGGTTTTTTTTTTTTTTCCAAATTTTTTAAAAAGGCTAATGCCATTAATTCTTTTCTTCGAAAAAGGAAAAAAGAAGAAGACTGATATCGAATGGGAGATGATAACGTAACTGCGTGAGTTTTGCTGTTGAACAAAGACAATGATGGGCATTGCTTGTTTGACTGCGGGAAGAGATTATTGCAGGACTTGTGGGAGACAGCGAAAGCATTTATTTCCTCAATAATTCATTCCCATTTTGGCTTCTGCTGTTTTTATTCTCTCCTTCCCTTCTGCTACTGCTTATCACTGCTCACTCATCTCCTTCATCCTCTATCACACGCATATCTCAATTATTCCCTTGTCTGGCAAACCTAGCTCATCATCTCTTCGACTTATTCACAGTCGATGGAAGAAAAGAAAAGAAAAGAAAAGGTACAAAATATTTTACGTGCATGCGATGTTATGTATCTCGATCCTCAGACGTGCCATCTACGAAGATTACTGGCCATGTGAGCTCTGACCAATTTATCACGTCAAGATGGCTTTCGGGCGAGAGAACGAAACTAGACTAATAAGGTCGAGTCCTCTTCAGGAGTACGTACGTTGTGCATTCAGCTAGGGCTTCTAGGGTGTAAAATAATAGTACAGTTATTCTTGTCACCATGCGGGAAAGATAATTTTGAGTTTGTCATTTGAGAAAAAAAACTTAGTTTTGTACTTTTTTACTTGAGTAAAACATCGACTTCAAATTCCTTTTTTATCATTTGATTTCGACTGCTCATTCAAAGTCTTATTAATTAAATTCCTTTTTTCTTAACTTTGAATGTCTACACTACACTAGATTACCCGTATCTTAATTAATCTTACCAGTTCTAAAATTCACAACCATATAAATCTTTAATAGCCTTAAAGTTTCTGGTACTCGAACTGATGATGTATAGAAAGCAAATTCAGAATCTAACTAGTTAAGTTATACCCCTTATAATTTTCCATCTTTAATTCTTCATCAATAAAAAGATGATCTATTTTTTTAAAAAAAAATAGAATTTTGTTTAGATTTATTGTAATTTATCCCATATAGGCAAAGGGAATTTTTTTCCAAAAACAAGGTTTTTCTAATTAACATATGCTGAACACATGTATAATTAAGAAGGTTTCTCTTCGATACTTGTGCAATATCATTTTCATAATTAATCAAACTCTAACCAATAATTTAATAAGATTTATTATGGAAAAAAAAAAGAAAAATTAAAATAAATTTGGTTTAATTACAATTAGGTGTTTTTATTAAAAATGTCATAATTGACGTATAATTAACAAAGCTCAAACTACCCCCCTCTTTACTCATCATTACAATTTCTGCATCAAAATGAAGAAGCTGTAAAAAGAAAAGTTTGATGCCCTCGAAGAAAAAGATCACATCACATCACATCACATCAGAAAATTACTGAAAGAAAAGATATGGCTTTCATGGCACCGAATCTCACTAACAGACTCCAAAAACAGAAGCACCTATCCACTCACAAAGTCCCCAAATCAGTATTCAATTTACAATTCAGTCCTCAATTTCCAAAATCATGATACAATTCCCAAACTTTGTTTTTCTTCACAAATCAACCCCCCTTTTCACACACATTATAAAACTTAAAGTTTTCACACACATAGTTGAATTTCTTTGGCATAGCAACCGATAAAAATATCATAAATTATTTATATTTTCTTCAAGTTGATTAAAATTTATGCATATGCATTATTTAAAGGCAGATTTTCTCTTACAAGTTCGAAAATTCTCTTTTATGGATATATCATGAAATTTTTCAATACCAACAACGACTGTAAAATATCTAAAAAGCATGTTCCCTTACGTGTAAAAAGTTGTTGTACTAGGATTTTAATTAATAATCTTCATTGTTTTTTAAAAGTAAAATATTGACAATTTAGCCTAAGATAATGATTTTTGGAGTGAATTTTCAGCCTATTGGTTAATAAATAATTAATAGTAATTAGCATGCAAACTCCCTGCCATGATTAATTTGAAAAAAAAAATTGAACATGAAAAGAGGTCTAATAAGTGATTTTTTTTTAGAAATAGGACTGTTTACAAATTTGTTTTCGCAAAATAACACAGTTTGAAAAAAATATGGTGAAATAGCATCATTTGGTACATGACGGTTCCCAAACAAGACATTTAAAGAAGTTGCGATTAGAAAATGCTACATTTAAAGATGTCATAATTGGGAAGTGTGGTAACTTAAGATATTTTACAATTTTTCTTCTCCTATAAAGAATAATCGTCGCTCACACCCTTTCTTCCACTATTTACAATCATCTCTAGCTCAAAAACCATCATGAATCGACCATTTTCAACCTTATCACACCCCCAAAAACTTCATCTCTTCATCTTAAAGTCTCACTTTAGATGGTTTTTTAATTGAAAACCACCACCCCAACACTGCTATCATTCCCTAGCCATGACTACCACAATGCCACCATTCCCAATACGATAAATCAAGGTAAATACCTCACATTACTCTTAATTGTTTTTTGATATATTAGGGTTTGTTGATTTGAGATAAATTAGAATTTAATTAGGTATGATTGCGTGCAATTGATGATGTAAATAATATCAATTGGGTAGGAATTAGATTAATTAGGGTATGTGTTAAATTTTAGGATAAAATGTTGTAATTTGGTGTTTTGTTTCAATTATGATAAGTTAGCTACAAATTAATGTAATTAGGATAGATTTAATGTAATTGAACAAGGAAATAATATCAATAAGGATTTGCATTGAATTTTGACATTAATTATCATTACTAGGTATCTTGTTTGAATTGTGATGAGTTATGAATGAATGCAACTAGAATTGATTTTATGTAATTGAGCATGACAATAATATCAGTTAGGTAGAAATTAGATCAATTAAGGTTTGCATAGAATGTTGAGATTAATTATTATAGTTGAGGATTTTATTTTAATTGTGATAAGTTAGCAACAAATGGATGTAATTAGAATTGATTTCATATAATTGAGCATGAAAATAACATCAATTAGGTAGAAATTAGATCAATTAAGTTTTGCATTGAATTTTGGATTTAATTTTTATGATTGGGTATCTTGTTTCAATTGTGATAAATTAGCTACGAAATGATGCAATTATGATTGATTTCAAGGAATTGAGCATGAAAATAACAACAATTAGGTATAAATTAGATCAATTTGGCTTTACATTGAATTTTGACATTAGTTGTTGTAATTAGGTGTCTTGTTTGAATTGTAATAAATTAGATATTAATTGACACAACTATGATTGATTTTATGCAATTAAGCATGAAACTAATATCAATTAGGTAGAAATTACATCGATTAGAGTTTGTGTTGAATTTTAAGATTAATTGATGTAATTAAAGATTTTGTTTCAAATGTGATAAGCTAGCAATAAATTGATGATAAATTAGCTACGAAATGATGCAATTATGATTGATTTCAAGGAATTGAGCATGAAAATAACATCAATTAGGTATAAATTAGATTAATTGGGCTTTACATTGAATTTTGACATTAATTGTCGTAATTGGGTATCTTGTTTGAATTGTAATAAATTAGATATTAATTGACACAATTATGTTCGATTTTATGCAATTAAGTATGAAAATAATATCAATTAGGTAGAAATTACATCGATTAGAGTTTGTGTTGAATTTTAAGATTAATTGATATAATTGAGGATTTTGTTTCAAAAGTGATAAGCTAGCAACAAATTGATGTAATAATGATTGATTTTATGTGATTGAGCATAGAATAACATTAGATCAATTATGCCTTGCATTGAATTTTGGATTTAATTTCCTTAATTGAGTATCTTGTTTCAAATGTGATAATTTAGCTACGAAACAATACAATTATGATTGATTTAAGACAATTGAACATGTAAATAACATCAATTAGTATAAACTTGATTGGTGTTTGAATTTGTTTGGTAATAAAACAGTAAGTTGCTTTTGTTTATGGATTAAATATTTTGAAAGCATGTTGATCAATTTAATGTTTTTAGTGCAAGTCTATGGTTCATACTGTATGTTTTGGCATATAGATGTTATAAATGTTAAGTTTTGAATCCAAATAGCATGAATATACTTGTTATTTAGCTTTGGTAGTTTTGAACTTTGGAACTCCGTGCATGTTATTGATGATTCGATATTATTTGTTAGTTCTTTAGATTCAATGATACTTGGTATTGATAATGTAGTTTGTGAGAATCAAAAGTTGTTTATTTAGAGGCCTAAAAGGCCATTTCTATGGTTGGAAAGTGGTGGGTATATATGGGCATGTTTTGGGTTCCAAGGTAGTTTTTTTATGCTTTTAGAAAGAACATTGCTTTAGCCTCATGATTTGGACCATTTTTTGTTCAATTCCATGCACTAAACCGTTTGGGCAACTTGATTAATAAATAATCTAAGGTTTATTTGTATAAATAACAAGTTTCTAGGGTTTTAATCTTAAGGTGTTGGTTTTGAACTGAAACCTATTTTGAAAAAATTGTGTTGATTCTTTGATAATCAAAGTGAATGGATGTTAGATTAGAGATCCTTGCATGATTTCCAACATGTCCATGTCTTTGTTTTAATTGTATCCTGTCTAATTTTGGATCCATGTTGCTTGGTTTACCTTGGATGTTCTTTGAGGTCTTAAGTTGTTCTTGATTTTTTTATGTGTTTGATTTGTTTCTTGTGTCAAAGATTTTTGTGTTTTTGTGTTTTTGATTCATTTTAAGTTTTAGTTTTACTTTTGTTAGTTTTCAAGTCAAATCAATGTGTTTAATTTAGTTTATGGTTCAGGTTAACCCAGTAAGGTAAACACGACTAGGTCAACTTGGTTGGGTCAACTCGACTAGGTCAACCAAGTCGAGTTAAAATTAGGTCAAATGTTAAGACCTTGTTTAGTTAGCAATGCTTTTGCTAAAGGTTTTTTTGGTTTAAGAATGTATATGGCAAACACCCTTTAAACCTATTTTGATAATTTTTGTTTATTAAAAAATGAATTTTTTTACCAAATATTAGGGGTGATCATTTACGGTTCGGTTTTTACCTAAAAACTAACAAAGCCAAATTTAAAAAAAAAAACCAAAATCGAATCAGAACCGGTTCAAATCGACTGGTTTCGGTTCAGTTCAATTATTTTAAAACAAAAACCAAAATCCAACCGATTGGTTTTGGTTCAATTCAGTTTTGGTTCGATTCGGTTCGATTATTTTATATTAAAAACAAAAAAATTATGTTGTTTGGGGGGGGGGGGTTTGTAATGAGTTTGGTTTCGGTTTGGCTTGGTTTTTTGTTTGTTTGGCTCGGTTATTAATTTTGGTTCGGTTTGATTTTTTCGGTTTCAAGCTTGTGAAACCGAAACTGAACCGAACCAGTCAGTTTTTTAAAATATTCTAATCAGTTTAATCAGTTTTTTTTCACGGTTCAATTTGTTTAGTTATTGTTTTCTGGTTTTTTTGGTTTAATCGGTTTTTCAGTTTTTTTGCTCACCTCTACCAAATATGGCCTTACAAAAAAAAATTGCTTATTGTATATAACTCAATCCTTACAAAAATTACATTTTATTTATAAAAAGAAGGAAAAAAAGATTTAGCATTGTTTTTTTAGAACATTCCTTAAGGATTTTACCAATATTTCAATAACACTAAAAAACTTTAATTTCTAAAAATTAATACTCAACATTCTGGCATGAATATTAGACCTATCAATAGGCTGGTACTTAAGTATCAGGAGTTAATTAGAAAATTCTCATAATTATTTTAGATATTCACCAATTTTAATTGAGAGTATTTTTTCATCATAATATATGAGTTATGGAAAACATGTTCGCCTTCAAGAATAGGTGAAATCTATCACAAAACCGACATGAATTCTTCCGATAAGAATTTACTTAGGCATACAACCTTATAATAAATTTGAAATCCTAAATTTATTCATGAGTCTAAATCTTTGTTCTGAGTCATAGATAAACCACCAGTTAGGAACCTATTAACACCTTTAAACAATATCCAGACCATACAATGCAGCTTATCTCAAGTATGGTATGTTATGGGTGCTAATAGCTTTCTTATCCATAATTAGTCCCTTAACCTGAAATTTCAGATAAGATTAGTCCACCCGGATCTCCTAGTGATTCCAAACCACATAACTATATGTCAACTCATTGATCTTGACTTTGCAATGGTGTGCGTGCACGTGCGACAACTAAACTTGCTTGCAAGTTGGAGGTTTATGAGATTCCTCCTCGTCTTTATAAGCTTGAGTGTGTTTATCCATCTAACACATAATCTGATGCTCTCATCTAACTCCTGGCAATTTTTAAAAAAATTATTATTTATTGATTCAAATAATAATAATTTATTCATGATTCTCTATTTTAGCTATTTTAGCTAAAATCTAACTAAAAATAAGGAGTATGAATGTGAATGTTCTAATATGTATTATAGACTCCTTACTTTAAGGATGATATGGCATTTGCTCGTGCTATTTGTACTGAAATCAATGATATTTGGACATTAAAGATCCCCTTATTGTTTTTTGAGATGGTTGAGTTATATTTTCTAATTATGTTATATGATAATTTAGCTTCCAACAACACATCCTAGTTGAAATTGATACAAGCGATACACTGCACACTATAAGTTGTAGAGGTAAAAACAACAATTATGACTGGTTGAGCCACCATCAAACTTATATATTACAACAAAATGTATAGAGAAATGAGATGTTTACAGAGTTACATCATGTGATTTTAGAAGAGGACTATTTGGTTTAATATTGGGTATAACACATCAAATCGTTACACTAGACCTGGAGCATATTCCTCTATAGGAGGATATGGAATATGAGTCACATGCATAACATATTTAAAACACTGTAAGTATTTGTTATTTTTTTGCAATTAATATATGATAAATGATGCGAACCCGAAGGGTTAGAACCCTTGAACCTATATGCAACAAAGAAACAACCTAATAAAGCTAAAATTATATTACAATAAAGAACCAACACAATGATTACTTGAATCAAGTGATACAAACCCGAAGGGTAACAATCTTTAAACCCACACGTAAGAAAGAAACAACCTAAGAAAGAAAAAAATCATATTACGATAAAGAATCCAACATAATGATTACCTGATACAAGGTACACAAGTTATTGGATGAAAAAAACATGAACCTTATGATTATAATGAATCATAAATTGAAAGTATAAAGGAAGAATGCCATAAAGATTTTTTTATCTTTAATAAGTCTAAGAAAAATTTAATGAAGAACCATAAATATGAATAATTCCACCCACACATAAAATATTATTCTAAAATTAAAGTTTTAAATAAAAACCTAAATACAAATTAAATAATCATATTTATAATAGGTAAAAAGTCTTAAACAATGCTAAAAAAATAACAACATAATTCTAAATAAAATAAAAAAAAGAATTATAAACCAACTAGGAAACTAATGTAAATCTCACACATTAGATTATAAGCTTTATCACAAGGCCTTCCAAATGTCTAATCACTATAAAATTATAACCTTATTGAAAATAAATCCTTTAGAAACTTCTAGAAAAAAATTAACCCAATCTAATGGTCGAATTGAAATTTATACTTATTAGTGTAAAACTATGTATTAGAAAAAATAAGTCCAAAACCACCTCTAATGTCATTGAATAATAAGGATTGTTGTTGCATAAAGAATCCTTGCAAAACAATGATTGTTTTCTAATTGATCTTCTTGGAAAGTAAGGAATCCTAGAAAAATATGGATTCTACATGTAATGAAGTCATTTCCTTGTAAAAGCCCACAAATCATATAGAAAACAATTATTTTTTAGCTTTCCTCGTTTATTAGCAGATTTCAAACTTGACTCTAGACACTAATAAGTTGGTCGGCTTGTTGTTATAGAAGGGTCAAAAAGTTGCATTTGATCTTTATGATCTTCATGATGATGACCCATGATATTATTATGCATCTTATTGTTCACCACTTATCATAAATGCACTTTAAAATTTTAGAGAGACATTGAGTTTTGATAATTGTGTGGCTGAAAATGAGGTCACTTAAACATATAAAAGTAGTGTTATTGATGAAGTAAGCTCATCCACTAGTCAACTTAAATGTAGATAAACTTACTTATATGTTCTTAGTATATTATGTTTTGTTTTTTTTTTTTTTTTGTTAATGAAGAGTTTGTATTTTAGTAAATTAGTATAATTGTTTTAGATTGAAATTTGAATATTTGAATTTTCAAGTTTATAATGAAATAGTAGAATTTCATATCAAATTTTATGTGAATGAAGACAACAGGGTTAAATATAGTTAGAAAATTAATATTGTTGGAGAAATTATTAATATTTATTATTTTTTCATTTACCATAATTAGGATTTTTAGAATTTAAATTTAGGCATTTATAGGTGAACAAAGTTAACATTAATATATTGCTTATTACAAAAATCAATTATCGTTATAAAGGTAACAATAAATCAATTTACAAGTAAATTGAAAATGGGCAAAAATTATTTTTTATTTTATTTTATTTTATTTTATTTTTGAAAGTATATGAAAGTTAGAGAGCGGTTCGTTCATCAATCAGAAGTTGGTGACTGATCTGATAGAAGAAAGCAAAGAATCGTTACAGTATGTACGTTACGAATGGTAAAGCACTCTAGCGCAGGCGTGAAAGTTTCAGGTCTCAGGTCTCAGGTCTCAGGTTTTCCGTTTCAACAACTCTCTCTTCCAGCTGCTCTTTCTCTCTCCTCTCTTTAATTACATCGTAACGTAAAGGAGAGAGATGGAGAGAGAGAGAGAGAGAGACCTTTCTTCTCTCTTAGAAAATCTTTTGTTGTCATTATGTCATCACTGTACACTATCCTGCCTTTACTGGTTTTAATTTGTTTTATCTGACTGTGCTCGTCTGTTTTTGAAAACCGTTTTTGGTTTTCGTCGCTTTTTGTTTCCGGTGACGGACGATGGGGCTGGAGAGGGCGCAATGCACGTGCGGGTTCATCTCTCACCGAACACGTGTACGGTGAGAGGTGAGTTTGTTGTTAACGATTCCTTATCAGAGGAAAAGGAAGGTCAGAGGTGAGAGGGTACATCATTTTTTTGGCAGAAAGGGAGGAGAAATAAATAAATTATTATAACTGTTATAAAATTAATATTTAAAACATAAGTAATGTTCTTGTGATTTAAGTCAAGTTCTTACTTCTCACATACTTGTAGTAGTTTATTTTAGTAAAAACAGGAGGGAGAAAAAAAATTAAAAAACTGATTAAATTAAGAAAATTAAAAAAAATAACTGAAAAAACCAAACTGTAAAAAAAACCAATTAAAATTTTTTAAAAATCGGCCGATTCGGTTCGGTTTCGGTTTTATAAGCAAAAAACCGAATCGAGCCCCAACAGGAAAAAAAACTGAGCCAAACCTGAGAAAACCAAGTCAAACCAATTTGAACCAGTTTTTGAAACGAACCGAACCGAAACCGGTCGATTTGAACTGGTTTCGGTTTGGTTTCGGTTTTTTTAAAATTCGGTTTGGTTATTTTTTTTTGATAAAAACCGACTGAACCAAAAATAATCACCCCTAAGTAAAACTATTAGAGATAATGGCTTCAATTCATGTCACGTAGAAGAAAGGTTATATCTTTATGTTTTTTGTTGTTATTGTAATGTTTTTGATATTAGAATATTAAAATAATTAAAAGATATTAAAAAAAATATTAATTATTGATTTTTCCAAATAAATATATCTTTTAAAAATATCTAAAGATAGAAATATTAAAAAATATTAATTATTGCTTTTTCAAAATAAATATATTTTTAAAAAATATCTAATTAAAAAATTACTACACTCTCAAACAATGAGTTCTTGGATGAGCTAAAATATATATATATATATATATATATATATATATATATATATATATATATATATATATATATATATATATATATATACTGTATATAGTAATGCTTCATTTTGTGTAATGGCCTTGTAATTTTGATGGCTATGATGATCTTATTTCTTATTCAACGAAGCCTATTTTCTCCTGTCTATTTCACTATTATGTACATGCTTGTATAATTTAACTCGTTGATTTCCTAACTTTGTTATTTTTTATCTATAATACTTGTATTTCAATATATATATATATATATATATATATATATATATATATATATATATATATATAATTTGGCTCATGGTGTGTAGTGCTGATCTTGTGAGATTTGTTGATTGTATAATAAAAGCAGTTGATAAGCCCACATTGTTTCTTATTGCTAGTTTATTGCCAATGTTGATTATTTGCCTAATTTTTAGTATTTCTTATTATTTATTTAGATTATTTATAAACGATTTAATTTGAATATTTGTAAATATTCAATAAGGATTTGAATTATGTTGAATTTTCAGAAATGCTCAAAACAAAATATGTTCAAATAATTCTAAAATTAAGATATGACATTAATATATCCCAAAACTCATAATTATTTATATTTGTAATATTTTTTTTAGAGTTTTCAAATTCAAGATTTTATGAAACACTATTTACAACTAAACCCTATTTTCCTTTTTGTGATTTCTTTTATCTTTTTTTTTTACTAATTGGAAATAACAAATCACAAACAATCTTCTTTTTCTTCTTCTTCTTCTTTTAACTTTTGTCGCAACTAGGTTTCAGATTATGACAACGATAAAATAATTCAAAACTAAAAATTAAAGGGATATAACCTAAATTTAGAGTTTTGCTCTGATATCAAATGAATTGAATCATATGGATATAAAGATCTAGAAATTCATAGTCAAATTAACCATTCTTAAGAAATCTAAATTTAGACTTACAATTGAACTTGACACAATGATAAGCTATACTAAGATATCAAGACTATAAGTAACCAAACCTCTACTCAATACCTATAAAGAGATGCAAATGAGAAGTATGGAAGATGCCACAAAACTTAATTATCTCTTTGATAAGTTAGAATAGTTCAGTAAAGAACTAAAACAATAGAATTCTCTCTCATTCACAATATATATTACAACAACAATGAAATAATTCAAAAACTAAAAGATAAAGGAGTATAACATTAACATAATTTTAAAGTTTTACTTTGATACCAACCAAAATAAACCCATGAATATAAAGATCTAAAAACTCACAGTCAAATTGACCCTTTCTAAAAAAAGCTAAATTTAGGCTTGTAATTGAGCTTGACATAATGATAATCTATATTGAAGCACCAAGACTATAAGTAACCAAATTCCCACCCAATACCTATAAAAGATGCGAATGAGAAGTATTGAAGACGTTATGAAACTTGGTTAATTCTTTGATAAGTTAGAGTAGTTTAATAAAGAACTAAAAAATAGAATTCTCTCTCACACACAACATAAAAACAATAATGTCTTACAAGACTATTTATAATTAAGAGAAACTAAGCCCTAGTTGATCTAATGGGCTAACATCAACCAAAATTTTAAAAATAATGTTCAATAAGTGATGATCAGACCTTAATCAGTTTAATCTATTTATAAATGGGGTCTGATCCATCTATTTCATGGGCTTAATTAATTTTAGTATTATGGGTTGACCATGGAGGGCCCATTAGGCAATTATAGGAGTTATTTCTTTCCATGTATTTTTCAGATGCCAACTATAGGAGAATTCCTTATTACGTGGAAATATAGTTAGCTAAGAAAGAATTAATTGTAATTGTTTTTTTAATTTGTTATGGACTCTAATAGGCAGCACAACACATATTCAACTAAGGGTTCTTTTCAAGTAAGGATTTAATTCAATAATTGTTTTTTTTTCCTTATCCAACTTAACATTACATTTTAGAATTCCTATTGAAATCATTATTGTCATAAATGGTTGATAGAACCGGTCGAACGATTAATTGACTAATACGAAAATTTAAGAACTTTAAGAGAAATCGATCGACCAATTTAGTTACCAAATTAATTCGGTTGATCATTAGGCTGATAGTGTGTTGTCACTGAAAAACAAATTGGCCTTGTTTTGACATTGACAAAAAAAAAATTGTGTACAAATTGCATCCAAAAGTTATGGTTATTATAGAAGTCTCCGCCCAACAATTATAAAAAAATATGAATGAAAAGTATATAAAAGATGTCACAGAAACAATTATTATTTGATAAGTCAAGATAGTTAATCAAAATGTGTGAGAATCATCTCATAAATAGTCATACAATATCCATAAAAAACAATATCTATCTATCTATCTATCTAACCCTCAAAAGAAAGTATTTATAATTTACAAATAAAATAAACTCTAATGAACTAATAGGCTAAAACCCAATTAAAAATAAAAACCCTAAGTATATATATATAAAAAAAAACAAAACCCTATTCTAAAACAACAAACCCAAAAACTTATAAAACACAAGGCTGGCTGCAAGTTTCTCTTATGAAGAACAAAGTTGCCGATTCATCGTAGAAAATAATAAAATAGCCGACTTGAACTCTTGACAAAACAAGAGGCTGTCAACTTTGAGTCCTTCTGTAATAAAGACTCCTCGCTTTAATTAGACCCCACATGTTGCCGAAACTTTATAACAATATGCACCGCTGATCTTTGAAAGAAATATTCTGCCAACTTGATAAAACTAATATGCCGACTATTTTGTCCCACAAAAACTAAAGAATCCTTGTCATAATCAATTCTAGTTGCCGACATGGAAATCCTAGGTAAAATAACCCTAATTATTGCCATTTATATTGTACTTGTAGAAAATAATTACTTGCTAAATAAAAAGTTTACTAATTATCAAACTCTAATAGCTAAAAAATTTTAATTCTATAAAAAATATAAATTTTAAAAATTTCTAGTAAAATTTAAGTTTAATTTAATGATCAAATTGAAAATTATAATTATTAATATAGAATTGTGCATTAAAAAAATATTAAGCCCAAAAACACTTCTTGTCTAAGCATTGCATGGATGACATTAATCGAAGCTTGATTTTCATTATAAAAGACTCTAAAAGCTTTTTTTAAAAGGTAAAAAACTGGTAAGACCTACGATAATATCTAAAAATTATTGCGCGAGATTTTCAATATTTTCCTAGTTGGTTTAAATTTTTTTCTTTTAAAATTAATACTATTTTATTATTTTTCTAGTCTTGTTTATGATATTTTTACCTAATATAAATTAGATTATTTAACTTGTAATTATTTTTTTTTAGACTTGATTTATTTTAGAATAATATTATGTGTGCAAAATTGCTAATACTTTAAGTTCTTCATTGAACTTATAAAAAATCAATTGTTTTTGTATTATTCTTTTTATACATCCAATTTATGATTCCTTATAATAATAAAGATGGATTCTTTTCGTTCCAATTACTGTGGCATCCTAGTTAAATTAATTAACAGGGATGAGTTTTTTTCCATCCAATAACTTTGTTATCTTGATTAAAGTAATTAATATGTTAAATTTTTTATCATAATTTAATTTTACTTTTTTTTTGTTGTTTTTTCTTGCATATGAGTTTAAAAATTTTAACTCTTCGAATCAGTATCTACGCTCATGAGAGTCAAACTTATGATCTGCAATCAATATAACCAGTTGAGTTATAACATAAAGCTGTTGACCAAACAATCAAAAAAAAAAAAATGCTAACTCAGTTTACTATTTATTTAGAAGAAAATATGACCTCAAATCTTGAATCCTGACCTCACGTTACTTCTACTTATTAACTATCGAGTAATAATATATATTAATTTGGTTAATTATTTATATTAGCAGTGAAACTGAATTTACATGGCGCCAATAAACCATATCTTGCTTCTGTCACCTGGGTTCGAGCCCTAGCATGCATGCCTGTCATCCCTGCGGTGTCTTACATGTCTACTGGGCTTGCAGGGTGTTCAGTGGATCCGAGAATTAGTTGTAATGCGTGTAAGCTGGCCCGGACACCCCGAGTTAAAAAAAAAAAAATAGAAACATTTGAACTTGACACTTGACAAAACGTGATTTTCTACGAAATCACAATGGAGAGATTTCCAAAGGGTATTGAAGATTAGGTCATCTTCTTGCTGGAGACAAAATGGAACAAAAAAGCAGCCTTTGTTGAAAAACGAGCACGAAATTTGGATGCTTCTGTACCATTTCCAGCATGAGTAAATTATAAATTAGTCCCTCTAGTTTTGTAAAATAAATTAAACAGTCTCTCTAGTTTTGGAAATGACCAATTAGTCCCTATATTTTCAAAGTTATTTGTAAATTGATCATTTTCTCCCATTTCATACTCTTCAAGAGACTATTTAATTTATTTTACTAAACTAGAGGGACTGAAATATAACTTACTATTACAATATTAATTGATCATTCATTTTGTAAAAGGAATGTTGTCCGCTCGGACATTATCTACAAGAACCACAAAATTCAAATTTGTTATTGAAAACAACACCACCATTAATTGAGACAAGCTTTGTTTTATCTTACATAGTTAATGTTCTAGCTAGATCTCAAAGGAATTGTTAACCAGTTGGATTTATTTATATATAGTCATGTATTATAAATTGGATTGCAAAACAAAATTAGAACAAACTAGCTATTTGAATTACACTATGCTGTGTGTTGGTAATTTTTTCCCCAAAAAAAAATAAATTTGGTTTCTCCTCTATTATGTTTTTTTATATAAAAAATTTCTAAGTATAAATTGAAAAGTTTATACACGCATGTAATTAAATAAATTTATATTAACAAATGAAAATAAAATTCATTAATGATATCTATACACAAAATTGAAAAAATTAAGAAAGAGGCCAAAATGCTGCTAGATCTGACCCATTAAAAAGGGTTCGCACACATGAACCCTTTTTTTTAATTGCTCAGATAGACAATGTGTATTCTGATTTTCCTTAGATTTCAACTACTCTAGTGGTCAAAAAATTAGGGTGATGATTTTTTGATATAGAATTTATTTTGACCCAAAACAATCTTAGATATCTTGATAAACTCATCAATGACATAAAAAACTATATAAAAACCTAAAATCATCCCCAAAATAAAATCTTTTCAGACTTAGATATGATTTTTAGGCATTTTGAAGGTGAAAAAACCCAAAGTGAGAATCTCCTCACCAAATAAAACTCGTTGACACCAAAATCAATCATTTTGGTGCCTTGAATTGATGTCAATTTTGATTCTCTCCCCCCCCCCCCCACCTAATGTTTTGGACTTAAATTAACTTTGTTTTGAAAATTAGAGACGTAATACATATATTTTAAAAAGTACGCGGATTACAATAAATATTTTGCCTAAAGTTCAAAAAGCCTTACATTTCCTATGCTTTTTGCATTTTGATCCTTGTCTTTTAATCTCACACTTTCCTAACTAATTAACTGAAACTGGTCTACAATTTGGTTCTATAAGGGCAAAATAAAAAAAAGAAAAAAAAGAAAAAAACACTATGAATAGTGAGTCCATAGTGTTTTGTGAGGGGATCCATAATACAAATTACATAGTGATTTACCCTACAATTTAGATTTTGTTATAATTAAATTTTATGTTGCTTTTTTTTAAGTATATATAATTTTATTTAATTTGGTTAAAAGAATTGGTTTCTATATACAACCATGCTTATTTTAATAAAATCTTGAGATTTCATAGCATTGTAACTAAGAAGACTAATATTTTAAAATTAAAAAAATGTAAGGGATTAACAAAATAATTAGTTATTGGCTTTTTATTTAATTATATAAATAACCAAGTGATATTGCAAGCAATAACATGTGAGTATTATTCATAAAAGTGATGACTGCTAGTTGTTTACTAGATTGGTGGTTTGTGCTACACCATAGGCTGAGTTGAATTTCCTTAACATAAAAAAAGATTCTTAGGAAACATCAACATTTTTAAATAGAAAAGTTCAAGAATCGAGTAATTGACTCGGCCGGGTTCAATAAGTTTAGTTAATTTAACAATATAATTAAAAAAAATAGACAATTACAATAAATAAACCGAACCAAACAAAAAAAATGGACAATGATCAAGTCGAGATAAACTCTTATCAATATTATGGAAAAATATCTTCCTAATTTGTTAAAAGACCTTAGTGATCTTATTTGATAACGAAGAAAAAAATTAAATGAGAATATGATAACTTCATAGAAAAATAAAATAAAAAAATGTAAGCTTAATTCCCAGCACATCAAATATTGACAGACTAAAAATTAAAAAGGACACAAAAAACAACTCGAGATCACTTAAGTCAACTTCTCAAATCTATGATCTAGTTATGAGACAATAATAACCGCATAAAAAAAAATTGAATAAAATTGTGAGCTCATTTAACAAATAACTCAATGTTGATAGACAAAACTTAAAAAAATAAGCAATGAGAAAAAATATATAAGTCAACCCGGGTTGACTTGCCAAGCTTGTGACCTGAAACATGAGATTGAGATAACCATATAGAAAATAAAATGAAAAAGATAATGAATTTTAATCCCCAACCAACCCAATATTGAAAGATAAAATTAATATAAAAGATCAATTTTAAAAAAGAACATAAAAAAATATCAAAGTCAACATGGGCTAATATTTGAAACTCGTGACCCGAGATATAAGGCTGAGACTAACTCTATAGAAAGTAAACTCAAAAAATCATGAAGTCAAATTCTCAATCAACTAAAAGCTAAGAGATGAAATTTAAACAAAAAATCCAATATAAAAAAGAGGATTTAAAACAATACAATAGAAATCAAAAGAATAAGGACCAAATTTGACCTAGAAATAAAATGATATCAAATGTTGAGGGATGAAATTAAAAAAAAAAGGATCAAAACACAAATAGCAATTAAAAGTATTATAACCAAATTTGATATAAAAATAAAATGAAACCAAATGCTAAGAGATGGAATAAAAAACAAAATCAATAAAAAAAGGAATTCAAAACAAAACAAATAGGAATTAAAAGAATGAGTACTAAATTCGATATAAAAACAGAATGATATGACACTTTGAATTTTGATAAGCAAGTGTGAGTCTCAATGAAAGAAGAGAGAAAATATGGAGAAGAAAAAAAGGCCATTGGAGCCTTATTACCACGCCTTCGTCAACAAACATCGGGCCACCTTGAAGAGCTTGGAGTGCCGCTCCCAACTACCGTGGAACCTAGTGTTTGGTCACCGGAAAAAGCTGCACACGTTATTTGAACGTAGCGAGCTTCTTCCACCTGCTAACGTGTGTTTAGTACGCGAATATAAAGGTATGTAAGAACAATGACCAAGACCAATTGCAAATCAAAGCAAATTTATATATCAAATAATTAAGATGACAAAGAAATTGGGAGATCAACCTGTAAAAAATCCCAAGACCAATAAAAAAGAAAATATTGTTATAGTCTATCATCAAAGTATAAGGAGGCTAGATTTTTTTTTTCTTATAACATATAAACAATAACGCTATTTAATTTGGACCACTTTATTCTACTCATTTGTTTATTTTTTAAAGTTTGGTGTTTATTAATTCAAAACGAAAGACGTCAGCTTAAATGATTAAAGAATCCTTATTATGCCTCCGTCTGCGCCTAGAAAGTAATTAAATGTGATAAAGATATACTTGTGATTGGCAACATTCTGTTAGATAACAATCTATTCATAGGTTTTTTTTTTTTTTTTTGCAATGATAACTTTACAAATGCGGAGTTAACTATACAAATCCCATGATTAAAGTTTTTTTATTCAAGAGAAGTATCCGGGTCAGTTTCTGTTTATCTCAATTAATTCTCATAAATTCTGAAGTTAATAATTAGATAAGCTTTAGTAGTTATTAATAGTGATAACAAAGCTCAAACCTAAAATTACAAGAAAATTAAATTTTTTGATCTTAAACTCTTATTACTCAATCATCTACCCACGGGGTATGAGGTAACACTTTGTTTGGTCACACGGAAGCATACAAAAGATAAAGGCAAACATATTGTCAAAAGAAAGAAAAAGAAAGAAAGAAAAGAAGATGATTACGAGAAAGCAAACAGCAGTCTTCCTCCCCAGGAATTTCCCTTGGATGCTTGTATCCATCCTATATTCAACCAAGCAATGACAGTCGCTAGGGTGGTTTTTTTGCAAGTCACAATCTTAGGTGTTCCATCAAATTATGTTATCTTGTCTCACCTTTTCTTTTTCACTTTTTCGGCTCATTGCTGACCATTATTTTGTTTCCTGTGTATGTGAACGACTGCGTGCATTTTTGACACTTAAATGACCTGAAACCTCATACATTTTAATTTTTTTTAAAGGCCACCACTACATTTTTTTTTATCACTTGGTGGGGTTAAATTAACGGCCACCACTACATTTTAATTTTTTTAAAGGAAAAAAAATTGATTAATAGATATAAAAGTGGATGAACTCGTTGAAATTTTATTAGAAATTATTGTTTAATAAAAATACTTTAATATTTCATATGAAACATGGATAAGATTAAAAAAAATCATAAATAAATGAGAAATTAACTTTAGAAAAACTCATAGCTTCTATGTGTTTTGTTAAACCTAAAACTTGTATCCAACAATAAAAATAAGAAAAAAAAAAAATTTTTTTCTTAAAATTTATATAGTAATAAGTTGAAAAGTTAAAAATAAATTAATCAAAACTTTTCTCTTGGCTCAGCTGAACATGGCGCGAGTCTTGGATCCTAGGCTTAAGATTAGCCTTGGATTTGAATTTGCTGTAAATTTATTTTTTTGACACATTAAGAATTATTTTGTGTAAGAATTATTTTGTGTAAGTAAACAACTCATGAATATACAATCTATACAGTAATCAAGTTTATTTTTGAAGTAAAAACAAATGGTTTTTAAGGCATAAAAGCTAGGTTTTTCTTAGGACAAGTATTTAAGAAAAAAATTCATTTTTTTTCATGACAAGTAATTAAGGTAAGATTATGAGAGTTAATTCTGAACATTAATTTGTCATGTTTTCATTGCAAGGCCTAAAGAATCGCATAACATCACCATATAGTAGTTAGATTTCCACAGTTGACATCTCTCCACAAACTGGTATCTCGTCATTTTATTAAGAACATGTTTGGGAACGCGGTGCAAACCGTGTTTCTAAAAAATTTTAAATTTATTTTTTTATTAAAATTTAATATGATTTGTACATTTTGGATCGTTTTGATCGTTTTGATCGTTTTATTAAAATTTAATATAAAATTTAAATAATTTTTTAAAAATAAAATATTATTAGTAAGCATTTCGACACAAAAAATTATTTGAAAAACAATCACTACCACACTGTCAAACACCCTCTAAGGCTAGGGCTCCACAGTATGACAATGTGAGCATAGAAGTGCCTGCCATTGTTGGGATATACATGCTGCGATTTTGGGCATGATTTTATACTAGATCCATCTCCAGTTATCTTGTAGCATTCTCAAGACTTCAGAAGAATTACTATGAACATCCAAATTTTATATAAGAGAAAGGTTCATGAACATGTCAAAATCAAACGATGTCGAGACTGATACGAAGGAAATTTTGATAATGTCGACAAGGCCTTTAAATTTGAACCCCAAAAATGATGAACTTTTGTCATCTTTGACGTATAAACATAATCACGTGGTCCACTAATCAATTTATTTTCCTCGGTATTTAAGATATGATGGATTTCTGTCTATACATGACAATGAAGTGTATATTATCCTCAATTTGACACCAAATTTCAAATAACTAGCATGATAGTGATGTAACATAGTTAATTAACATTTATCAAAGCATCTGGTTCAATTATCTATGTTGAATAATTAGGTAGCATAATTTTATGGAGCGTAACTTAATTGATCAGGTTTTAGATTTGTTCTTTAGAAATCATTAATTTGAGTCTCATAAACTTAGAATCATTGGAGATTTACATGATTATTAATTTTAAAACCTATAAAATTAATTATGATGCGCATAAATTAGTCCGGATATCTATTAAATAAAAAAAAAAGTTACCAGAGAGCATTAAGGAGATTGAGACAGTATTTTAAAAATAATTAACGAAGGAATCATGCTGCTGCTTATGTATCTAGTACACATGTATAGAAACTCACGCTTGAAACACCTCGTGCTAAGAGTTCCTTTATTTGTTTTTGGGAAAAGTCCGTTTTCTCATCGAGATCATTTAAGACATAACTAGATTTGAATGTCTGAATCGTATGTTTATTAAACAACAAGAGTGGGAGGTAGCATTTATTTTGGACTCTTGGAAAAGTAATCTGGGCATTTGACGAAAAGAACAAAGAGTCAAGAAAACGAATTGGCCAGGAGATTTGATTCTATAGATAATTAACATAAATCCATTTATAAAGTATTTTAATCAATCTTAATTAACCATAAGTGGTGTTTGCTGAAGTCTTTGCAAGCTAAACGACTTCGATTCTCTTGCTGCTTAAGGAATGAAAGTATAATATTGCTTGCTTTGTTTATTAGGCAAGATTATGGCTGGTTTAGGCGCAACCTAGGTATACTATGCAGCTCATCCTTGCTAGCTGAGATCAACTTGGAAGCTTTTAAGTACAAGGATGGGAGGGATTCCTTGTGATCATAATTAAGATCGATAAGTTCTACATTTTATTTACTTACTTATCTAAATTTGTCAATTGCATGTATTTATTTTATGATGCTCCTTCCAAAATCATGGCTATCAAGTCCGTGGTCTTGGTATTCGTTTAAGAAATAATTTAGGCTTCATTAATTTCCGAAAACATCATCTGAGATGATTTTTTCTGATGATTTTTGTGCAATACAGGAGTTGTAATTTGTTCTTTCACTTTCAAAGTGCTAATCCTAATTTGGCTTGGCACATATACAGGCGCCGGAACTTGGGTTTTACCACTACGTTTTAAATTATTTTGATTAAGCCTGCTATTGTCTTGTGGTTTGATTGAGCCCCTGTAAGCTAGACAGCTTCTTAATATGACCCCCTCCATCGTCAATTAAAAAAAAAAGTACATAATAAAACAAACTTCGAATTAAAAAAAAATATAAGTGATGAGTCAATTTTATGTATTTATTGTAAATGTATGAGTCCGACATGCATACCAAATTTAATACGTTTGAACTTGGCAGTACGCTAAGTTCAAGGTAACATGGTTCTGACACATGTGCGAGACTCAATATGTTTGAACTTGATAGTCAGCCAAGTCTAAAGTACTTAGGCTTGGCGGTGTGCCAAGCCCAAGATAGTAGCACGCATGACAAACCTAATACGTTTGGACTTGGTAGTTAGTCAATTTGTGGCGTGGGTCTGGCACGCATGCTAGACCTAACGTGCTTGGACTTCGCAATGCACCAAGTCCGAGGTGACATGAGTTAGGCACGCATGTCAGATCCAATATGCTTGGACTTGACAGTCAACCAAATTCAAGGTGCTTGGGCTTGACAGTGTGCAAAAATCAAGATAATATAGGTCTTACACGCATACTAGACCTATGGTGTTTGGACTTGGCAGTCAGCTAAGTCCAAGATAATTACCATCCTCTCATAGCATGTTCAGAAGAGTGACCGACCTCCCTTAAGTCTAAACATCAGGGAAGAACTCACCTCTATAGGCTTAACTATATTTTTCGTCTTAAACTCTTAATCTCTCTACACCTTTTTAGGTGTTTAAAAGTCCTCTGTGAACCCATCATAGTCTTATCACGTAAGGGATGTTTATCTCTCATTCAATGCTATTAGGGTAATTACTCGACAGGCCCTTCTTTTATAGGCTATAAATACACCATGAGAGTTTTATAACAAAGGGTAAGGTTCACAATCTTAAACTCTCTACAACTTTGATATTTGATAAGATACAACCTTTACCATCAGAAGATAAAAAACTCCTCCAATTAGAATTATTTTTCTTAAAGGTATCCTTAATAGATTTGGAGTTTTTTAAATTGATAAGAAATCCAAATACTTAACATATAAATTAGCTGCCATCCCAAACAACAAAAAAACCTTTTATTTATATGTTCCTGAATTTTTAAAATTCATCACTAAGCTAAATGAAATTAAAACAAAAATGATTCCACACAAACTTAATTACAAAAATAAATCAAAATCATTCAAAACTTTATTCAAGATCAATATATTATACCAATTTTATTCAATTCCCAAGCCTAAATATATTCAAAAAAAATTTTCTTTTTGATGGATTTTTTTAATGTAAAACACCTTAAAAAAACCCAAATGAAATGCTGAACACTTCACAAAACTAACAAGAAAAGTAACTCAATATTTGTTGTTGTTTTTCCTTTTTATTTACATTTTAAATTTATTTTTTTATATTTGTATATAAAAGGACACTTGTTAATATTTTATTTGGTCAATTTTATTAGATAATAATCGACTAAGAGGTAGAGACCATGTTATAGGCAATGGATAACATACATGAGCTCAACCAAAGCCAAAAGATAGTAGAGTGACTGAATAAAAACAATTTAAAAAGTATAGGTAAAACTCGTCCAACTTGGCAGGTGATTATAAATATTTGTTATGCATACAAAAGCCTGCTGGTCATTGGGGGCTGGCTGGCTAGAATTCAAAGTCGTTTGGGCTTGGCCCGAATGACTAGGTTTTTTCCTCTCTCTCTCTCTCTCTCTCCGTCCCTCTCATATATTTTTTTCATCCTCGCTATGCCATGTTATCCCTACTGGTAAGCTTAACAAGACAAGTATAATGTCGCCAGCGTTATTAGTCTTTTATCAAGGCATTTGAGATGAGCACTAAGGGATATATTTGTGATTGCCCAACATTTCCTAAGATCCTGAACACGCCATTGACCACTACATGTCCTGAGTTACTAGCTGCAATCAAAGGAAAATAATTTATGCAATATCCTTGTCCCGCGAAAAGCAATGCAACACCAAGAACCCCAACGAGTTCTGTTGTTTCCATCATGATTACAAACATGAAACTAAGGAATGTCATGTTTTAAGAAAAAAATATGACAAAGAAAATACAACTAGAACATAAAAGGAAGGAAGCAGTCTGCATGTCCCATGATGAGCGCTACCTGACATCAAATGATCTTCAAAAACTGTATCCTCACTTGTATGGAAAAAAAAATACTTCTCGATAAAAAAAAAGTAGTGTCTCTCCGTATCTCCTATGAATTCTTTACAAAGGCAATTAGGGAGTAAATACAATTACAACTAGCAATTGGCTTCTGTTTTATTTTTCTTACTTCGCTTACAAAGACTCCCAAATAGTCTACGCAAGTGAAAATTCAATTCCAAAAAGTACTAGAAGTGAATACCAGTCGGATCTTCTCAGGCTTGAATTCCCACCTCCAATTCCATGCCTTTCAACATCTTGGTAGCCTTCTTTGTATTCCAGTTCCTTGCTCTGAGATACCTTGATATTGATGCATCAGAATAAAGTACTGGAAACTTATTGGCAATAGGACCAAGGATCTTCCTAACATCATTGATCTGAAGAGAATGGAAGAAACCCAGTTCCCTCCGACATTTTTTATTTGAAAAGAATAGCCCTCCAAATAAGTGGGAGACTATGCACTGTTCCCAGTTAGAAGGTAGTGAACCATAGAGAAGAAGCAATTAAAAATGTCACTGAAGAAGAAAGCAGGATCATGCTTTTATTTTTGCTTGCTGGTAAGTGTTCATAATAAGACTCGTTTCTCATGATGCAGAAAAGATTAAAAGAACTGACTATAGAAGAGGGAACACTAGAAGCTGACACCCCTGTCCTTGTGTTAAGAAAGTGTATTGTTAGTAAAGGATTCAAATCGATAATTTAAGCCATCAAATTCATTGTTGAACCATCGTTCCACATGATAGGAACCAATTGACGTCACCTTCAGGAAACAAGACTTCGTCCTCCAAAAATCTCAACGTTCATTTTTTATCGAAGTAAAAACAAAAATGGGCGCTTAAAGCTACTGTAAGTCGTTACATATAACTTAGCTGCTGTTCTTTAGATGACAAAGACTTTTATGTACCGCTTCACTTACTTGCAACTTTCTGGTAGAAATCTTGGCAAAATTTAGAGAAGCTTGTGCCAGTTGAAACCAACATTTAATAATCAATGAATTCGGGTATCAACCACTCTCCCAAAAATATCTCGGGAAGGTCGCAAGTCATGTTTTAGTTCATGATAGTGCATGATCATGTATTTTTTTTAAAAAAAATAAAATGTTTTTAAACTTACATCCGTATACTTTCTCTAACAAAATGCAAGTCAATCCAAGTTTGGAATGTGTCAGAACAACAAACAAGGGGCGAGATCGCAAACTGGGGCAAGATCACAGGTTGATGACAAATTATCACTCTCCAAGCAGTAGTAGATGATGTCAGGTCTCTCAAAACAACAAAATAGAAGCGAGATCACGAACTGGGGACAAAATCAAATGCCAGGGAAAAGTTATCACTCTTTAAGCATTAACAGATGGCGCAGGGTCTCTTAGAATGGTAAACACAGAGGGTGGTAATTATTGTATGAGGCTCAAGCAGTAGGATGAAGGACCACAATAGCACAAGCATCTAGATGGATGTTGTAACTAAGCAAGACTCGAACAGGCTAGTGAGCCAAGTAAGCAAGAAGTCATCAAGAAATAAGTGGAAATTTTCAATTATCAATGGGGAACTTGAGCAGGCTAGTGAGCTAAGTGGCAGGAAGACATCAAGAAATAAGTGGAAAATTTCAATTATCAATGGGGAAGTTGGATCTTGATTGAAAGAAAGATCTATATTTCTAGCATGTAAGCGTTCATTTGGTTTCCTAACCCCTGATGAATGTATTGTGCAATTCTCTGCAGAGGAGTTTCAGAAAGCCCATTTAAAAATCCTTCCTCTGCAAGTTCTCATTGAATTTGAATTCAGCAAAGTTTCTTTTGATTTTGAGCCCAGCAGCATTTTTTTTCCTTTTAAAACCTAACATAGGTCCATTAAATTTTAGCCTAGCTAAGCTATAACAATTTAAGTTAAACCTTGTAATTTGAAGGCTTCAACACTTAGTCTTAGATTGCTATCACTAAATTTTCATTGACCCATTTTAAATTTCATTGGTCGCCTCTCAATTTTATTAAAATTTTATGAGACTGATGAACTCTTGATTTCATCACATTTAAAATTTTATAAAATTAATTGTGTTTAGATTTGATCAATTCAAAATTTCACAAGATTTGTCACCTCTTAATCTAACCAAATTAAGAATTTCATGAAGTTGATCATAATTAATACTTAGAGTTAGAGGATAAGAACTCTTAAACCCACTTATAAGAAAGAAACAACCCAATAAAACTAAAATTAAATTACGATAAAGAATCTGACACAATGATTATTTAAACCAAAACACTAAAGTTATTGAATGAAAAAAGATCTCGAGCCCCATGATTATAAG
Organism: Populus nigra; assembly: GCF_951802175.1. Lineage (NCBI taxonomy): Eukaryota > Viridiplantae > Streptophyta > Magnoliopsida > Malpighiales > Salicaceae > Populus > Populus nigra. Next base: position 10,378,349 of record NC_084862.1, on the reverse strand, counting down.
GAATCATAAACTGGAAATTTAAGAAGAAAACTACAAAGACAATTGATCTTTGATATGTCAATGAAAAGTACGATGAAAAACCTAAAGTATGAGTACAACCTTGCACACACATAATTTTATTCTAAAATAAACCAAGTCTCCAAGAACCTAAATACAAGATAAAAAAAATCCTATTTATATTATGTAAAAACATCATAAAACAAGACTAAAAAGATAATAAAATAGAAAAAAGTATCATAAACCAACTAGAAAAATAGTATAATTCCTTTATAATAGCTTCTGAACTTTATCACAAAGTCTTCCTGAATTTTAATTATTGTGATATTTAAAGCCTATAGACAATAAGATGTTCGGAATATTCTAGAAACCTTTTAAATCAATTTAACAGTCAGCTCAAAAGTTATATCTGTTAGCATAAACTTGAGTATTAGAAAAAATAAGCTAAAATCATCTCTAATATCCTTGAATAACAAGGATTGTCGCTACATAAGGAATCTTTGAAAAATAAGGATTGTTGCCTAATTGATCTTATTGGAAAGTAGGGAATTCTTGAAAAATAAGAATTCTATATGTAATTAAATCCTTGCTTTATAAGAATCCACAAATCAATTGACTCAATGGACATTTCTAATGAATCCTTTGGTGACACTCATTGATTTTCATCATGTTTCTTTTGATTTATTTAAATTTTATATTGTGATTGTTCATCTCTTCATTTGACCCTTTAAATTTTAAGTTGATGTTGGTCGATTCTTATTTGGTTCATTTAATTTTGAAAAAATTACATTCACCATCCTATAATTTGATCTAAAAATCACCTTACAACCACTTTTTCAAATATTATACTATTCATCTTGAACTTTGATGACGGGTAAAACTTTATATTTAGAAGAGTAGGCGCCATAAAAAAATAAACAAAAATGTTTTCTATTTACAAAACTATCATTATATTTGAAATAATGATTAAAGAGTCCCTAAAGCCTAAAAATAACAAAAATTCCACTATATATAGCTTTTAGGATGAATTTCTTGAAACCAACCTTTTTTGGTTTTCAAAAGAAAAGTAGTTGTTGCTAGTTGTAGGAAGAATTACAAAAATGACAATAATTTAAATTATTTAATTATCATTTTCATTTTCCATCCACATTCAAGCTTTCTTAACCACTCAAAAAATCTAGCAACCTCTTCAACATCATCATCATCCCCTATATATATATATATATATATATCCCTTTTCACCCAAAACCTGTCAAAATTTCACAAGATAAATAACTATAGTCAATCAGTTTTCACCACAACTTATCAGCAACATTTCCTTTTCTATTTTCACCATAATTTCATCAAATAAAACCACTCAAAATTCAACAATCCATGCAACCACAACATAAACTTATGCTAGAATTAAATGTATAAATTTTCCATTTTAAAAAATATAATTTCTTATTGGATCTTTTTTTCTCTTTTGTTTTATGTCCACAATTGTTCTTGAGTTTTTGGTCACATTTTATTAGTTTAGTTATAAACTAACTATTTTGCGTGTATGTTGTTGTGGAGAATTTTTTAAGATCTATTTTTATTTAATTATGTTCTAATTAAAATAGGTATTAATAAAAGAAAAAAATGAATAAATTTATGGAGAAAAATATATATTTTATTCAAAATTTTATTTTCTTATTTGTGTAATTTGTTTTTGACAATAACATGTCTTTTTTATTACTAACATGGTTTATTGAATAAAAAGTAATGGAAATTCAAAAAATATTCAAAAAATCTCTTTCTTCATTCATGTATTTATTTTTTGTTTGGATGAAAACATGTTTTTTTTTATCAAAGACATTATTGTTTTTAAGTGGAAACTTATTATAATCAGAAAACAAGTTTCAATCAAAAATTAAAAAAAAAACGACCATTTTTATGCACCCCTGTAAAATAAGAATAGTAAATATAAGAACATTATACACGATTTTTATAATAAAAATAGATATTTTATTTTTATTGAATATTAACAAAAAAGAGCTTTTAAAAATAATTATGTATTAAGTTAGTACATAATTATTCAAAAAATAATTACTAATTTTACTGTAAAAACACTCTAATATTCTTAAAAATTTAGCATAATTGGATAATATTTTAAATATAATTTTAATAAATTTATTTAAAGATAATTTTACTTTAAAATTAAAGAAAACAAGTTAAGAACAACTTTTTTTTAAAAAAAGCTTGGCAGGTCTAGCCTAAAAGGAAAGGCTCACGCGTTTGATCTAAGAGAAGAAAAAGCAGCCCGCATGGGCCTTTCCTTTTTTAAAATAAGTAGATGTTATCCATCCTTTTTTTAATTAAATAAATAACTTGTTATTTTTCTAGATAGATGACTTCTTGTTTTTTTGGTTTAAATTCCAAATATCACAAACAACTAAAAAATTAGTATATGAGTTTTTTTATCTTAAAAATTCACATTTCAAAATCTTTTAATTTAAAAACACCATGAGAGCTTTTATAAAGTCATTTTCAACCCAAACACACCTACAGAAATCAAATCTATTTTTTATATATAATTAAAAAAAATAATTTATTTTTATTGTGCTATCATCTCTAAGATCAATTATTGATATTATAATTAAGCATCTACTATGGCTCAGTACAAAAAGTTTGAGATTTTATTTGTTTTCCCTATAGTTTTAGGTTCAAGTTTTATGGTTGCTAATATGATGACCACTAGAAACTTATATGGTCGTTAATTTCAGAGCCCGTGAGATTAGTTAAGGTGCATACAAGCTGACCTGAACACCTACGTTAATAATAAAAAAAAATTGATATTATGATTAGCTTCTTTTTTTTTAATCAATAAAATTTCTCTCTATAACAACTTAAAAATTAAAACTTATGAAAAATTGAAGTTCAAGGAATGAGCATTGAAACTAGAAAATCTTAACTAAAAGGACCACACATGTAAAAATAAAAAATATTGTAAGACAAAAATGAAATGTTTATTTAAAAAAAAATAAACACAATTGCAATCATATTATTTGGTGAAGAGGGCTAGGAGGGGAGTAAAAACCCCTTGAGTTCTAGTTTTTTCGAACTAATAAATTATAATGCTGAAATTATATTAATATTCTTATTTAAAATTAAACGTTTTCATAGTTAAAAAGGGAACGCAGCTTTGAAGATTTTAGCCATCCATGGAAGAGTTTGTATTCCATCATTGACTCCAGAAAATCAAATAAAGACTTCTATAAATGCAACTCCCCTCTCTCTTATCCCTCTCTCGATCGTCAATCCGCTTTCCAACCACAAATAGGCGTTCCCTTTTAATTGAGAACAGAGGGTAAAGAGGAAAAGAAAATCGTGGAGAGAGGGAGAAAACACATGGGCATCGCAACAGAAAACAACTGCAATCGTGCATCGACGACAACGCTGATATTCACTTACGGAACTTTGAAGAGGGGCTTTTCCAATCATGTCTTGATGCAGGATCTGATCAAAACCGGGGATGCTGTCTTCAATGGAATCTGCAGAACCGTTGAGAACTACCCGCTTGTCTGTGGGCCGTACAGGGTCCCATTCCTTCTCAACCTTCCAGACGCCACCGGATCTCACCGGGTCACCGGCGAGTTATACGCTGTGTCGAGTCAGGGGCTGTCCAGGCTCGATGAATTGGAGGGAACGAGCAGGGATCACTACGAGAGGCTGCCGATAAGGGTGGAGCCCATTGACGGAGGGGACGCCGTGTTTGGGGTGGAGGCGTATTACGGGCACAGGAGCTATGCGATGGAGATGTGGAAAAGGAGTGGGAAGAGAGGTTATGGAGTGTATGGAGAGAAAGAGGCAAAAGGGTATGTGAAGAGGAAAGACAGGCCACAGAATCTGAGTTTTTTGGAGCAGATTAATGTTTTTGTGTCTTCTTGCAGTGGTAATTAATTTGGATTTCATGGACTCGATGTAACTGTGGGAAATTGAGGGGTCTTGCCTTGTGATTTGGGGTTTTATTAATTATGTTTTAATGATGGTGTAAAACAAAATAGGCAGTGAGTCATAGGTTGATTGGATGATCTTACTTCTGTGTCCAAAAACACAAGTTGCAGTTTCTGTTCTTCATCTGAGTGGATGAGGAAAGGTTTGTTCTTTTCTTCAGCTTCTGTTTTCAATCTCTATATCGCTTTCATTTTAGTTTCTTTCTGATGCGGCTACAAACAACACGACTGAGAGATTAAAACCGTGATGTTAAGGGATTTTTGCAAGAGGAAACTGCAAGTTTTTGCTAGAAAGACAGGATTAGCTAAGAAATTAAGTTTATTTTTTTCATTGAGGATGGAGAAATTGCAACTTGCATCAAGAAAATGCCGGACAGAAAGCAATTAGCTTCAGTTTTGACCTCTCATATGATTGTTCTTGCTCCCAGTAATTTGAAACTGAAAACTGTGTTTCGAAGATGGAGATGAATTCAGCCATGTTTGTCAAGCTCCTAAACAAACACACACATTTATTAAAGTCACAGAAAATCGGAAGAAGAATTATATATATATATATATATATATATATATACATATATATATATAAAGGGAGATGAATTAATTAAAAAATAGTAAAGGTACAATCACTCGTATAAATGTAATTGTGAGAGATACAAGCACTGAGCATAAAAATAATGATTAGAGATTGACATAGAAAGCATCAAACTTTTCATAACCTTTATGGAACTAGACTTTAGTCTAGCTAGATGATGCAAAATCTTAAAATGTACCCTCCAAAGTAAGCTTTATTTCATAGATGATGCATATTTTTCTCTAATATAATTTATGTACTATTTGCTTTTTCTTTATTTTTTTTTTAAATCACAGGGTTTATTTTATGGTTTTTTTCATATTGCACATCCCATTTCAAAATCTCTAGCCCTAATCACCCTTATATTGTTATTTAATTTATTTTATTTTTAGTAATAATGGTTGTCCGAACCAGCTTACGTATTCCTTGACTAATTCCCCGAGACCCTGAAGTTAATGATAAGATAAATTTCCAATAGCCCTGAGGTTTGTGAAACTCAAATTGATAATCTTTAAAAAACAAACTCAAGACCAGAATTATTATTTTATTTTCTTTATTATTCTCATTATCCTCTTATTATTATTATTATTATTATCTTTTATAATTTCTTTATTATTATCATATTTTATAATATTTTTTTATCACAATCATCACCGTCACGATCACCATCATTATTGTTGCATCAAGCATAATTACCATATCTTAGGACCACCATATTTCTCTCTACCTTAGAACTATCACACAACATTCCACCTCTGCCACTAATACACTATTATTACCTCCGCATTTATCAACTATTGTCTTTCCTGTCATTTATATGCAACCACAATCCCCTAATTGGTAAAATATTTATTAGCAGTCTATATGATGTAGTAATTATAATAATTTTTAAATAAGTATATAAGGGAGAGAGTAAGAAATACTAAGGTAAATAGTAATAAACTAGTGATATTGTATGCGCTTGTTGTGAAACCTTTTTCAGAATCTATTTCTTAATTCATTTTTGTTTGGAATTAGGTCCAAAAAGGATTAAATTAGAACCTAACCTAAAGTATGAGAATAAAACTAAATAAAAAAAGGGCTAAAATTAAAAACCAAGATTGAGGTACTTTATTGTTCATACTTCATATGAACAATGAAGCACCTTGAAAAAACCTCAAATGTTTTAGATTTGTTTTTTTTTAAAAAAAAAAAAGAAGAAGAAGAAACCTTAATACCATGTAAATATCACTTCATAAGTAAGCAATTTACTCCAAAATAATTAGAGTAAAGTAGTCAGGATTTCCTTGAATTTAAAGTATTTTAAAAATTAGTCATTATACTCTAAATTTTAGTTTTGACCTCCCTATACTTTTGGTATATTTAAAATCAAGCCATTTCATTACTTTTTTTCAAAAAAATTGTCCTTGTTTTAAACATTAAACTAATAAAATAACTAAATACCCTCAACTTTGATAACCCTTAACCTAACAAATGAGTTTTAAATTTCTTATATAAAATTAATTTTAAAAATAAAATTTAAAATCATAATTTTAATTCTGTATCCAAAATTTGGTTTTAATTGAAAACAAACTAGTAACCTGGGATACCTTATTTTTGTCTGCCTCACAAAAAAAAAAACGAAAAAGAAATTTTAAGGCTACTAGTGTTTTTGTGAAACAAAGAAAAGAAGGTATTTAGGTTAGTAGATTTTTTCTCAATAAAAAACAAAAAAAAACAATTGATAGGAAATTAACTTTATGATATTAAATTTTAAATTTATTTTCAAAATTCAAAAATAATTCTATCAAAAGAAATTAAAAATAATAAATTACATTGAATATTGTAGAAGTTAAGGGAATTTAAGTCATTTTATTAGTTCTATATACAAAATATGGTTAGAATCCTAAAAAAAAAACAGTAAAGAAAGTACTTGATTTTAATTACATCAAAGTATATGAAAGTCAAAACTGAAATTAAAAATACAAGAAATAGTTTTAAATTCAGGAAAGTTTTCACTTACTAATTTAATGAAATTAAAAACTATTGAGAAAACCTAATATATAGTTGTTGCTTTCCAATTTGGAAGCACATGACCCACCAATTACCAAAGTCTAATACTTCCATGATAATTGTTTTTGGTTCGACAGGAATGGATATCTTCGAGCTTTCTTGTGCATCAATTGATATCGAGTCTATTTTCCGGGTGAAATTATACTAGGTCAAAGAAAATTTAGATTCCAAGAACTCTTCCATTAATGGCATGGCCAAAAATCTCACATAGTTCTCAGCCTTAACCTTATTGGCAATATCTGGGATCAGAGGCACTGATATTAAACTCGGTCGGGCCAGGCGGGTTGAGCTGGGATTCAGTCAACCCGGTGGCTGGATCGGTCCGGATTTAATAAAAGATCGACTGGTGCAACAACCCAACATGTCAACCATGACCTGGGCGAACTCGGACGAGACCCAATTTTTTTTTTAAAAATGTGGGATTTGAAACCCATTAATATAAATATTCTATGTTCCCAAGAAAAAAAATTATGTTTTTTCAACGTGGGATAAAAAAAATTTGGTTAAAATACTTCAACTTAAAAGGATAACATAGTATGCACTTTCGTATATATACTCTATGTTCCCATGAAAAAAGTTATGTTTTTTCAATATGGGATTTGAAATCCATTTTTTTAATGTGGGATAAAAAACTTTTTTTTAGTTTAAATACTTCAACTTAAAAGTTTAACATAGTATTTTTTAATGTGGGATAAAAAACTTTTTGAAATATTTTTTTAAACTTTATTATTTACAATATGTATAGCCTATATTTATATGATTTTTTTTAATTTTTTCATATGAAATATTAAAGTTTTAAATATTTTTTTAAAATATTTCCGGACTGACCCATGAAACCCATAACCCCACCCCTTGGTCTGGTCAACCCCCGGGCCGAGTTTAATAACTATGATCACAAGTTTTTTTTTATTAACATAGATATTCAGGCCAATTTGCGCGCATCTCGACTAATCTCACAGGCCCTGAAGTTAACGACCATGTAAACCTCTAGTAACCCTAAGAGGATTCGAACTCATGACCACTGGGAAGCAAACCCAAGACCTGATCAATGACAATATCTCAAATCACAGGTTTACTTTATTTTGATTGGGTTAAACGAAGTTAATTTTTTCTTAATTTTTTTAAATCAGCACTAGTCAAGATCCCGGGCTGGCCAAGTTCTAGGGTGACTGGTGAGATCAATTTGAATTTTATAACTATGGTTATTATATTATTATTAATTTCAACGCTTAAAAGTAAAATATATTTAATTCTTTTTCCTACCATCAATCAAACAAGCACAAAAACAATAAATTTATCTAGCATACCACTACCAAACCCAATTCCATTTCATTTTCATATTCCATCTTGTTTCTTTTATCCTCCCGGGATTGTAACTATACGATAACTTAAAGAATGTTTTCTCAAATAAGCTGAAGCAGAGGTTATCGGTAAGCCCTCTGAAGGGGCATTTTTTTTTCTTGAACCACTTTAATTTTGAGTCAGAGGACGCTCATCCAGCTATATTTGGGATTATTAATTGTAAATCCTTGTGTTGATTTGCCCTTTAAGGGTAATATTGAGCCGCACGCTTGCGGTTGATGTTGACTGCAATGCGAAAGCATGGTGTTGAGATTCCATGTTACAAAATCTTGTTATTTGAATAATTATTATTATTTTTTATTATTATTTTCAGTCACATATTCATTAGATTATGTTATTCTAGTGTAGTATATAGTCTTAAGATGTAAAATATGCTTGTTGGAATCATCCACAAAATAAAAATGGAAGTCTCTGTCATTTTCAATCTGAGTATGCTGCTGTTGACAAGTTGCCAAACAGTTAGAATTCTCCACTGGAATATAAGAAACCCACAAACCGTTCCCATTAGTTATAAAATATTCCTTCTCTCTTCTCCGCGTGAAATTTGATAGCGTTTAGAAACATGGTTGAAATTATATTTTTTTTAAAAATATATTTTTATTTAAAATTATAGTTTTATGTTTTTATAATAGTTTTTTTTTAAAAAAATTAATATATTTTTAGATAAAAAATATTTTAAACCATAATGATTATAAAACAGCTGTTACTTGATGGAATCAACATCATGGTTATGGTTTTTTTCTTTTTGGTTGCCGTCCACTATGATGAAGAACCCAAAAAATTCAATTTTTTTTGTATTTTTTGCTAAAATTTAATATGTTTTGTATATTTTAGATCGTTTTGATGTACTGATGTCACAAATAATTTTTTAAAAATAAAAAATATTATTAATATATATTTCAAAATAAAAAATTATTTAAAAATAATGACTACCTCACAATCAAGCATTATTAGATGGATGTTGACAGTAGTTTAAAAGTTACGGTCAAGTAAATGATTACGGTGGAAGTCATGACCCTTCCGTGGTGGCAGTTCTGCTCCTCTGGTTCAGTATCCAGCTGGGTCTCCAAGGTTCAAGGCAATTATGGTAAAGAAGACTAGGTGTTGAGAGTTTGTGTGGTTTCCACTGAAGCTTGGTTTACGACAATGAAATGGGAGGGGATGTGGAGGTTCTTGATGACTGAAAGAAAGATTTGGAAAGTGAATGTAGAGCTTTGTTTTTGTAAAAAAAAATGATAGTAATGTTGTAATATTTAAAATAAACGTAATAAGAATATAATTGTACTCTTATAAATATTTAGCCTGCTAGTATAATTTAAAAATAAAATAAAATAAAAACTATCATGTTTTTATTTGTAAGTATTATTTTTCTATTATCTATGTTTGATTACATATTATGTTTTTTTTTGTTGTCAGTGAACTCGAGTTATATTAATCTGGCTTCATATAAGCTCATTAAATATGAGTAATGCTTTTCAAAGTTATTTTAAATGGCCCACCAACCACTATATATAGTTATTAAAGTCAACACTCTACACTCTAGAACTTGAACTACAAATATAATTCTTGAATATAAAAACAAATTTTTTGGTAAATAAATCTACATGGACCTTTCAAAGTTTAAATTTATAAAATCATTCATACCATTAGATCTCATTCCTATGTAGATAAATCAATAAAAATCACCATTTAAATGTTTAAGACTGGGATAAAACTTCATTCAACAAAACGTGAGTGAATCTTTATTATAGAATAAATGAATCTGTATTGGTCCCTAGCCTTGGAGCTTGGACACATAAATAAAATGCTTGGCACTACCTCTTCTAGGTTTGGGGTTGGGTTAACCAAGCCCAATAAAATCTCATCTAATTATTCATTAATATGACTTAATAGATTATTAATAATTATAAGTTATGAACATGAGTAAATAGTTGTACTTGTTAATTCATCAAGTGATTAAAAGTGACAAAGACAACTTGAACTTTTGAATGAATAGGGTTAAACCCATTTGTTTACCTAAGGTTTAACTTATTATAATAGATTCATTCTCATTCATGTAAATAGACCACTAGCAGATTAGACAAACATATCATTATAAATAAAAAAAATAAGTAGCAAAACATTTTATTTTAGATAAGATGTTTTATGATAATAATATCTTTCTTTTAGTATAACTAGTCTCTTATCTTAGAACTCTGAATATCATTTAAAATTTATAATGATGATAATACTAAATAACTTATAAGGATGATAATACTAGATAACAATTTCTTTTCATGACATGAGACATTTCCCCTCTAAAGAACAAAACCTTGGCCATAATACTAGACAAAACAATAGTGTCGTCTGTGTTTTGCATTGAAAATTGGCCACTAGATTAAGAAATAATGGTATGTCTAAAGTTGAAACTGGATAGGCTATGTTGATGTCTAGATTGAGACAAGCTCGATCTCCAGGTAAATGTTGTCATTTGTAGAATCTTGCGTAGGGTCACCAAAAGAGCGTGTAAATGCGAATGGCACTTCGTCTCTGAATAACAGAGGATGTTTGTCAATTTCTGTGCCGTTCTGAGACTTTGTTAGTCCTTCTAGTTCAACTGAAACTTCTTTCATTGTAGGTCCTTCTTTCCATTCAATGTCAGACAGCTCTTTGCAAGCCTTGCAGCAGCAAAATATCATCTCTCTTTGCTTCCGCTTCAACTTGAGGATCTGTCATCTCAAGCAGTTTGTTTATCATCCCTCATCGAGGATATGAAGTGTGCAACCAGATTGATTTCTTCGTCATTTCCTGTGAAAGACGGTGGTTTTTCCCCAGTTAAGAGCTCTCTACAAGCACTACTCCAAAACTGTAAACATCACTTTTATCAGAAAATTGACTTGACTGGAAGTACTCTGGATCCAAATAACCAAATGTTCCTTGCACTGCAATTGTTATGCGTGTTTTATCGAATGGAACTGTTATTGAAGTCCCAAAGCCAGAAATTTTTGCACTAAACTTGTCATCCAATAGAATATTGGAAGATTTGATATCCCGATGAAAAAAGGGGATTGAGGCTGCAGAATGCATACAAGTAAGAGCTCCAGCCACCTCACATGCGATTTTGAAGCGAATTTCCCATCAAAGTGAACATTCTTGTTCTTGATTATGGATTGGGAACGAATTCATAGACTAGAAGTGGAGCCTCAATTTCCGAACAGCAACCCAGAAGTTTTACTACGTTCCTATGATTGATTTGAGATAGAACGCTAACTTCGTTGATAAATTGTTTGACCTGGCTTTTGTCGATTGCTCTTGATCTTTTGACAGCAACCAGGCTACCGTCAAGCAGCATTCCTTTATAAACCGTGCCATAGCCTCCTCGACCAAGAATCCTACTTTGATTGAAGTTATCGGTTGCACTTAGCAGCTCGTCTGCGCAAAATAATTTAGTATTTTTGCCTCTGCCAGAAGATGTAAATTGTTGTTTCAACAATAAGCCACCATTTTGTTTTAAAAAAATTTGCATGCGTTATTTTGTATTTTCTTTTCTTTAAGAATAAATAGAAGTAGTATCCAAAAAAACCAAACACAAGAGCCCCACACCAATTCCAACACCCGAATCAGATGAGAAATTTGCATTAGATTTGTGAAATTAAACATAACTAGCTAACAAATTAATAATGAAGAGTTCTTTAATCAACTGCTGCTTGAGTACATGCACATTAACGTTGAAAACATAGTTTTATAACTAATTAAAAGCAAACCAAGACTCTGTTTATCAAGAAGGATGGATAGTAGGAAGGATGAATTAAATAAAGTGAAGGGATGGAGAGAAGACTTACGCATGATGATCAACTTTGAGAAAAAAAACTCCTTGGACTCATGGGGCAGCTCTCATCTCGTAGTGGTTAACAGTTGAACTTTGAGAAATATTGTTTGCTTCCATTATGCTTTGTGGCATATAACTCTCCCATTTTACCAAGGGTATCTCCCTCTGCTGGCATATAACTCATCAGGGAAATCACACCATTAGCAATCTGGTTTTCGCTTGGACATGCACATCTTATCGGAACCAGCAGCTCGGCTCCCACTGGAATGTCTTCACCATCGTAATAATTTTGGCTAATCATGGCCGGGCAAGTGCTAAGACCTTGGTAAGTCTCTTTTGCAAGAAGATAACATGTATCGTTTCTTTTGACAGTGTTATGATCATTTTGTTTGGGGGAATTGTAGTGTCTGAAGAAATGTTGTTTTTCGCCCCTATATCGGAAGCTTCAGATCTCGAAGGAGAGGCAACGTTTACTGGGGCATACGAGATTGAAAGGTAACAAAGGATTGTCATGTTTGAGGGCTGCTACAGAGATATCCTTTTGAAATTGAAGGGTTTGCGCTGCAGTTTAGCTGCGTCTCATCAATCTAACTAATATCAAGAAAGATCTACGCTCCTTTTTATTTCGGATTTGCCCACGTCCTCCATGATTTTCGAACTTCAAACCAGAAGACTAAAAACTTTGACCATGGTCTGCTGGTGCTAGAATATAACTATTGGTAGAATTGTTAGTGATGGAGGTGATTGCTTTCATGATCTATCATCAATATAATTGGTCCTGGAAAGAATGAATTCAAAGATGGAAACCCGCACGCAATGAACTCGCAATCGCTGCCCGAGGATTTCAAGTTTCTAGATATTAGAAGTATGGAATTCAAGTTTTTTCTTGAATCGAAAATATGATTTTGAAGTTAGATAAGAATTTAGGAGTCTTATGAGCAAGCAGGTTAGTTCTTTTTTGAGAAAAAAAAGACTAAAATATAGGTTTTGAGGGTGACCAATTATATTTGCCAGACAAGATGCTAGATTCCAACAATTTTATGAAGGAAACCGTGTACAGCAATATATCAATATTATGTGCAGTGCCTGTTTGAGAGTCGGTTTTCAATTGCATTTGAATGCATTTTAAAAATATATTTATTTTGAAAAAAATAGTAAATTAATATTTTTTAGTGTTTTTTAATGAATTTGATATGTTGATATCAAAAATAATAAATAAAATAAATTATTTTGAAGTATTTTCAAGCAAAAAACACTTTTAAAAAGCACTATACATCAGTGTGTTTGGTATTGTGGTAGCTTTTGTAGTTGTGGTTTTAAAAAAATTATTTTATAAAAGATACTTTTGGTTGAGATTGATTTGATATTTATATATGTTTGGTTAAAACTGTGGTTGAAATTAAGGTTGAACAAAAAATAGTTTAATATGTTTGATAAAGAATGTTTTTCAAATTGAGGTTGTAAAATAACTAAAAAAGGTATATATTAATATTAATGATTTTTAATTTAAATATTGTAGATTTAACTACTGCTAATACATCTTGAAATAAATAACACTTTATATAAAATATTTTTTATTATTACATTAAACTATTTACAATTCTATCACATACAAAATTCATCCGACAAGGACTACAGTTTCATGGTTTTTTGAGCTTGTAACAAAATCAGGTAAAATATTATCAGGAACAAAATTGAAATTACAATCAAATTCTGCAAATGCTATGCCATGTGATCTCCTTCTAATTTATATATTGTCATTAAATAATGTTAAACATTATTTTTTTGAATAAAACATAATTAAAATAAAAAAAATGGATTTATTTTTTCTGAGTCGGATTCGGTCCAATACATTTAGGTTCGGACCGGACCCGGTCCAATCATGAATAGTGGAGACTATTCACAGGAAGTGCCGAGTGAATTTCACTCCGCACTGTTCACTTACTTAGTAAGTGAACAGTGCGGAGTGAAATTCACTCCGCACTTTAGTTGAGAAGCAGCTTGGAATAGCTTTTACTTCATTTGCGTTTTCAACAAAAAATTAACTGGGATCCACAAACAATAAACAGCTGTTTATATGTTACCAAATATATATTTTTCATGATTTATTTCAAACGCAGAAACAACCATGGAAACAAACACATTCTAACAAACACACACTTTAAAGTGGCATCAACCTCAATTTTTTAAAAAAATTCATCTAAGGTCAGGCTTAGATTACAACTCATGCACTTATGGTTCTAACATGTCTAATTTTTCTTTTCAGTGCTTACACGTCCCCATACTTGCTAGAGCATGGGACTAATCCCATTCGGGTTTTATGACTCACCCTTCTAACAAATACGCTTTCTAGAAATTGAATTTTTGTTCTCATCCTTATTAAGGTCTAGTGGCACTAGTAAGGGCGAGTAAGAAAACTAATAAACCGATTAAATCAAGAAAATAAAAAAATAATTAAAAAAAATGAACCGAGAAAAAAAATCTAATGAATAAATTAGAAAATCTTAAAAAAATCCAGTTTGGTTCGATTTTGGTTCTAAAAATTCAAAACTAACAAAATTAGACTAAACCAAACTGGTTCAACGTAAAACTAAACCTAGTATAAAATAAAAACAAGTCTAAGTCTCCAACCTTACCTCATTACCAATTAATAGTTGCCCCCTCTCCTTCTACTCTCTCGATCTCGCCCTAAACTTCTTCTTCTTCTTTTATTTTCAAGAATGTCATAACCTTTGGCATAGACTTATAAATCTTCTTCTATATTTCAGATGTATGGACTTATTACTGCCACCATAGCAACTATCATCACAATATATGTTACCATTCAAAGGTGCCATCTAAAATGGTATTAGATCTTTTAAAAAATTCGTACTAATCTGTGTATTGAACACATGCATGCTAAAATTTTATTTACTTTTGTCTCCGTAGAAGAATAGGGACTATTTGCTCCAACTTTTTTTTTTTTCACCCTTATTCTTACTTATGTGCTTCTTGTTGTTAAAATATAACTTGTATATTAGATAATTAAAGAGAATTTTATCTTACATTAAAAGATAAGATGTTTTGTTGTTCTTTATCATATGAGAGACACCAAATCAATATATTTGGATGTTAGAGGGAAGATTAGGAGGGAAAGTCAAAATTAATATATATAATGGCACTTGACATTTAGGAATTTGACATTACGTAACATAAATGATTTTTATTATTATTTTTAGAATTAATTAATTTAATAATTATACATGACACCTTCTGCTGATTTGCTCAAATAATTTGAATGACGAGTTTCATTTTCAACTCTATAGACATATTGGTTTGAAAAGATGTGTCTTTAAATTTTAAATATACATTAGCTTGCAGAGGTGTGCCTCTAAACTTTACAAACACATTGTTCTGAAAGGGTTTTATTTTTTTTTATAAATATCAGTTTGATGTTGACAGAAATTAATTAAAAAACATCTTCTTCTCTCCCTATTTTTTCTCTACAAACTCTCTGTTTATATTTTTTTAGAAACAAAATAGAAATTCTTAATAAACTTATAAAAGTTGTTGTCTATAAGTTTAAGGTTTTGTTGTATCCTGAAGGTATATTACTTTATCACTGCATCAAATATAGTGGGAGCAATTAATACCTTAAAAATAATGATCTTCACGCCTCAAAGTTTGTTTGTTATACACACTTAGAAAAAATAATAATAAAATGACCTGATTTAATCCGGATTAACCTGCCAAATCCATAACTTTTATCATGAGACTAAAATAACACTATAGAGATCAAATCAAGATTAATTAGAAAACTTAATTCTCAATCTCTCCTACATGACTCATTGTTGAACGATGAGATTTGTAAAAATTTTAATTAAAAAAATAATACAAAAAATAAGTCAAGTAAACTCGAATTAACCCTTTAAGCACTATTCTCGGATCATAAAGATGAAATAACATAATAAAAAGCAAACCAAAACAAATCATGAAGGCTAATTCTTAATCAAACACAATATTAAATAATGAAATTAAAAAACAAACTCAAATAAAAAAAAACTGAGTCAACTAGGTTAACTTGCCAAATCTATAATTCAGGTCATGAGATATTAACAATCCAATAAAAAACAAAGTTAATGAAAAAAAAACTTTAGTTAATCAGGTTAATCTGCTAAATTTATAATCCATATCATAATAGCGTAACGATTCAATTAAAAAATTTAATATTAAAAAAAATTAAAAAAAATATTAATTAAAAAAAAATAATTAAAAAATAAAATAAAATAAAAACCAAACATTATTTCATTAAATAAATAATTTAATAGCGCTCGTGAGAGCAGGGATATAGCTCACCCCCTCCTCTTTTAGATTTTTAGATTATAGTTAATTGGAGATGACCTAACAACGCAAAATGGCTAATGCACTTTCAATCTTTATAATAGTCGAATAAAATTAAGTTTTGAAAATAAATAAACATTAGCTACCCTCCCACACGCTGACGTGTAAAAGATATCCCCATTGCCAAAACCCTAGATTCCCAATTTAGAGACCCTCAAACAGCATCCCCCCTCTCTTTCCCCTCTCAGCAGCAGCAGTTTATGCAACTGAGAGAAAACTAACAAAAATCAACATTATAATTCTTAAAAAAATGCAAGCAATCCAACTCAATCAACAATCAAAGCCAAAACCAACACCAAAACGTTTCATAAAATCCCAAATCCCTGACTCAATCCTGAACGACCCTTCCCTTAACGCCTCCATCTCTCTCTTGCCTTCCAACTACAACTTCGAAATCCACAAATGTATCTGGCGCGTGCGTTCCACCAACGCTAAACGCATCGCCCTCCAGCTCCCTGAAGGCCTCCTCATGTATTCTCTAATCCTCTCTGACATCTTCACTGCCTTCGCTGACGTCACCCACTGCTTCGTCCTCGGCGACGTCACCTACGGCGCCTGCTGTGTAGACGATTTGTCGGCTTTGGCTCTCGATGCCGATTTATTGATCCACTACGGTCATAGCTGTTTGATACCTATTGATGCCACCAAAATCCCATGTCTCTATGTCTTTGTAGAAATCAAAATCGATGTCAGCCGTCTGATCAACACGATCAGCCTCAATTTTGGGACCCACAAGAGAAATATTGTGCTCGCGGGCACGATTCAGTTTGCTTCGGCGATCAGGGAAGCGAAACCTGAATTGGAAAATAATGGGTTTGTTGTTTTGATCCCGCAATCGAAACCCTTATCGGCTGGAGAGGTTTTGGGTTGTACCGCACCCAAAATGTCAAAAAATGTTGTTGGGAATTTGGGCTTTAGTGAGGAGGAGATGGTTTTGGTGTTTGTAGCAGATGGAAGGTTTCATTTAGAGGCATTTATGATTGCGAATCCGGGGATTAAGGCATTTAGGTATGACCCTTATTTAGGGAAGTTGTTTTTGGAGGAGTATGATCATAAGGGAATGAAGGGGGTAAGGAAAAAGGCGATAGAGAGGGCAAAGGGAGCGAGGAGTTGGGGGGTTGTTTTGGGAACTTTGGGAAGGCAAGGGAACCCGAGGATACTGGAAAGGTTGGAAAAGAAGATGGGGGAGAAAGGGTTTGATTATATGGTTGTTTTGATGTCAGAAATTAGTCCGGGTAGGATTGCATTGTTTGAGGATTCGGTTGATGCTTGGATTCAAATCGCTTGTCCTAGGCTTTCTATTGATTGGGGGGATGCTTTTAAGAAGCCATTGTTGACGCCTTTCGAGGCAGAGATTGCGCTCGGGGATTTGGCTGGTTGGTGGGAGAAGAGTTTGGTGGTGAATTCAGGGTGCGGTGGTGGTGGGAGTGGTTTGGGATGTGGTCAGAAGAGTGATGGATCATGCTGTGAATGTAGCAACGGGGATGCGAAGGGTGTGGAGAAAGATTTTGGTGGGGAGTATCCCATGAATTACTATGCTCAGGATGGGGGGGAATGGAATTCTTCTTATGTGAAGAAACCAACTCGCCCAGTGCGGAGAAATGTTGTCTCTTCTATCAGAAATGATCCTGCTTCTTAACATCACTGGACACATAAGACTGTAAACTAGTGCACCTAGGAATGGTGCTGAGGTTTCTTACTACTAGTAAGCTGTCAAACTCCTTCCATGTGTTTAATCTTCTATAGCTAATATTTTAGCATATGAAAGTTGCTTTCATTTTCTATGAAATGATTCATTTGTAGTTTAGGAACTAATATGAACTATGAAGGAATGATTGACTTTGATTTCAGTAAATGCTGAATGTGTTTAGATACGTGAAAATAACATATTGTTTACATTACTGCAACTATTATACAGTGAGGTTCTGTATTATGTTGAGAATAAACTACCCTTAATATCTTGTTAGTTTTAGGCCCTGTTTGTTTCATGGAACGTTGTTTTCTGGAGACCATTTCCAAACTTTTTCATGTTTGCTTACCATTAGGATTAGAAAAGTTGGTTAATGGAAAACACTTTCTGGTCAAAGTAAAATGTGGTATGGATTCCAAGGAAGTATTTTCTTTTATTTTGGACAGAATATACTTTCTAGAAATTGCACATAAAAATAAAGTGAAATGACTAAATTACCATTACAATGTCTTTTTCTTATCCTTTTCTTAATTGAGATTTTTTATATTTATCAGATTTAATACTTATTTTTTTTATGCAATTTGTTTTATTTTAAATAATTTATGAAATTAGAATATTGTTTTTCAATTTTATCATCTTTTAACTTTTTTTATCTATTAGATTTGATCTCTATTCTTTGATTGCTATTTTTTAATTTGAAATAATTTATGAAATTGATTTTTTTTTCAATTTTATTTTTTTTCAATTTTTTTATTTATCAGATCTGGTTTTTATTTTTTTAACAAAGTTGAAAAAAAAATTAAAAAATTATTTTTCAATTCATTTTCCATGACACTGCTTAACATTAGAAAATAATCACTTTTCAGAAATCCACATTCCAAAAAAAAACTACTTTCTGACAAACAAATAGGCATGAGTGTAAACTGAGAGAGAGAGAGAGAATTTCTTTATATTTGTTGAGGTTGGACGGAAAGAATATTTTGAGAAAAAGAAATTACAGGGTCATGTTTCTTTATATTAGTTAATGACTTAAAACTTGTAGTCATTGTTAATTTTGGTGCTCTGATTGAACAATCCTGGGATGTTCTGCATAGGCTGTCATGGGAAACAGACTTTGACTTTTTTGATGAAGAAAGATTTTCTAGTAATTGGAACACAATGTGTATACACGCCTTGCTTACTTGCTGGATAAAAAATGTTGATTTTGATGTATGGTGTTAATGGAATACGTGGTGGAAGTTGCAACTCCTGGATAAGATTAGAATGTTTGTATGCTAAAGCAACTACAAGGGAATAGGACTCTTGTGTGGACGTGAAGTGGTACCATGTTTCACTACAATGCACATGAATGCTAGGTTAGAATTTTTAATAAAATTGTACTACTGAACATTCTACCATGACAAATTTGATGAGCAAATGCGAGCTATTGATTCTTAAGCTACTGAATATTGTGCCTGAGTTAGTTGCATGGGTTAACACAAATTTCAACGCATATAAAGCACTAAAGCATAAAATACTAAGTGCATATTGGTATCATAATTAGCATCTTGTTATACAGTGTTTTTAAGTTCTTGTAAACTTTGCAATAATATGCAGGTTGACACTCGGCTGCACCCAGGTCCCTCTCAAGTCCACATCTAAATAGAAGCCCCTCAAGTGGGATCTACAACGGTAGCCACTCTTCTATATCAAAGGACATATCAATGTCAATCAATATGATGCATTTGAGTAGGTCCACACCATTAGAAAAATCTGTATTCCACCTCTTATGGCTGGCTTTTGTTGGGTCCATACATGGCACAGTATATCTTTACCTTTTCCATTCAAGTAAAATTTTAGTTGGGTTGAACAAATGAGCTTTTACTAAATCCAGATATTACACTATCAGATGTTGTTGCATTGAGTATCTCACAATTTCATGACAAACTTTACATCTTGTATCGTTAAATTCAAATAAATGATGCACAAATCTTGATTCTTCACTCCACAATGTCTCAACACCAGAGGCAGAAAGGATTTTCTTGTCGGTCAGATGATCAGGGAGATGTTATCATGACAATTTAGAAACAAAAACAATTGTGGTGCCAGTCTGGCATTATAAATCTAATTTTTTTTCCTTCTTTCTTGAATAGTGTGGATCTCTATGCGTGGAAGGGCATTCGATGCCAATCATCAAGAACTGATGCAGAGCACTAGTACTTCTTCTCCGCTGTTCATATAAAAGGAAGTTTAGATAAAGCATTTGAGAGCTCAACAAGAGTAATCCTTGTTGCTTCATTGGAACGCTCTATCGACCATACTAGATCGTGGATGATCGAACCTCCACTTCTTCAAGGTGTGCTTCAGAATTTCCGAAAGCAGATATTACCCTTTTGGATATTATTGAATCACGGCTTTATGACAAGCTTCGTATTTGGTGGATGCCACTGAGAGAATAGTCAATTTCAAATAACTTGTTGGTAAGTTTTAAGCATATGTTCTTGCTTTGGTTTCGAGAAAGAATTGAGGGACTTTATTTCTCAGATACACTTTTTTTTTCCTTATAAAATCTCTTCTTCAAGGTGTGCACCAAAAACTTAAGCATAATCTCTTGATCCTCAGGTTGGATTGTTGGGAGAACCATTTAGATGTTGTGACTAATATGTTGAACCAGCCGGTCCTGACAAGTTATATAGAAGGGCACAAGTTTTGGTGCCGCATACCTGTTGCGGTTCAGATATCAATAAATTGGATGCGTTGTTTAATAGAATTAATTGATAATCATGCGTTAATAAAAGAGATATGGATATAAAGAACTATGATCTCGTGTTAGTTATTTTTTAAATTTAATTATGTCTATTTTAAAAAAAAAAAATTAAAATTAAATTTCAAAAAAATATGAAACTTGCTGTTCTTGGCTCTATGATATGGTCCGTTGGTCTGAATTTGAATTTCAAATTAAGTGTTGGAGTTAGTTTAATGAGACCTGTTTGCCCTACTATGTCTAAGATCCTGTTTGTTAGTATTTTTTTTTTTTAAAGTGAATTCCGGAAAAAAGTATTATTTTCTGATGTTTGATAGTGTAATATAAAATAAGTTGAAAAATAATTTTCAGTGTTTGGTTATGTCATGAAAAATAAGCTGGAAAATAACTTATTAATATTTTATTTTTCTTATCATTATTAAAATAATGAGGAACAAATCTTACAAATTAAAAAGTTGAATGAGAATGAAATTGAAAAAAAATATAATTTAATAAATTATCTCAAATAAAATAAATAATAATCAAAATAATAAAGATCAAATCTAAAAAATAAAAAAAAATAAAAGATGAAGAAATCAAAATAATAATAATTAACATTTTATAAAATATTTCAAATAAAATAAGTAATAATAAAAAGAATAAGGACCAAATTTGATAGATAAAAAATTTCAATAAAAAAATGATAAGGGAAAAACAAATAACAATTATAAAAATGAGAACTAAAGTTAATATAAAAATTAAATTTTAAGAGATGAAATTGAAAAATAAATATTCAAAAAAAAATATATAGCAATCAAAAGTTTGAGTACCAAATTTGATATAATCAGCAAATAATATGACATTTCTAAATTTTTCACAACTTCCAGAAAAAATTTTCTGCCTAAATTTTTTTAAAAAAACACTTTCTTGAAAATCAAACCAAATTTTCTTTTGACTAAAAAGTGTTTTCTGTTGACCAACTTTTCTAATAACAAACAAACATAGAAAAGTTTGGAAAGTAATTTCTCGAAAAATGAATTCCAAAAAACAAACATAGCATAAAGGTGCCTTAGTTATTCTGTTCTTTTTCAAGCCTGTAATTTTTTTTTAAATAATTTTAGACAATAATGTTTTTTATTTATGTTAATTTGTCAAACCTTAAGTAATGAATAGTTAGGTTTGATGACTTTGTGTTTTATAATCAAATTTGTGATTAAAATATATGATTAGGAGATATACGCACGAAGGAAAGCAATAGAAAAGGAATTAATTAAAAAAAACAAAAAAAAACTTTTTATCATGAAGAGAGCAATAAAAAAAAAAGGAGATCTTACTAATATTAGAAAAATAAATTATAATTTTATTAAAAACAAAATAAAAATTGAACTATACTTTATTAATACCCAAAAATATTTTTAATTTATTTATTTAAATAAATTTCAAGACCTTTGACTTAAGAAAAATATATTTATAGATGACATTGTTTAACCTTATATTTTTTTTATATAAATATTAAGATGTTCACTTTTTGGATTGATATAGGTACAAAGTCAAGACTTGAGTCATAAACATGACTCCGTCTAATAAAGTTTTTAAAATCTATCTCATCTAATTATACGACATTAAAAATAAATATTCATAAAATAAAATTAAAAATAAATTATTTTATTGAATTGAAATTCAAATTAAAGAGAAATATTTAAAGACTAAGAAAGGCAGACACCTAGATTTGAGTGGGATAGGTAGGGGTGTTAAAAAAAACCGAACAACCAAAAATACCAAAAAAATCAAATAAAAATTAACCGAGAAAACCAAACCAAGATGAAAAACTTATTAAACTAATTTTCAAAACCATAAAATCTTGCTGGTTTGATTCGATTTCAAAACTGAAACTGATGAACCAAACCGAACCAACCGAAAAATAAAAGGGTTATAAATACTACAGTTAACCGAACCCTAACAATAACATAACATCTTCATCTCTTCTGCGCAACATCTCCAAAAAGCTGCCGCCCTCCACTCTCCATCTCAAAACTTAAAAGCTAAACCATCCACCCACAAATAAGTCCCGAACAAAAACTCACATCTTCATCTCCTTGTCTTCTCTTTTTATTTCTGCGCAACATCTCCATCTCTTCTGCACAAGTCGAACAAAAACCCACATCTCCATCTCCTTAGCTCCTCTCTTTATTTCTGCGCAAGCTATCGAGAAGATCTGGTTTGTCTTTTTGCTAAAGAGGTAACTTCTGTAGCAAAAACTGATGATAGATTGGTGGCCTAGTGAAAAGTGTGATTACAACCAGTGCCCATAAGAGAAGGCTGGCCTCCTCAATCTGGTTTATCTTTTTCTTTCGTTTTGTAAATTTCTTTACCAAAAAATATTCTTATTAATCGGGATGTTAAAACTTTTGGGGCTTTGCTATATTTGCAGGATTTGAACAACAAGATTCTAGCTAAACCGAAATATAATTGCATGCAATCGTCCTAATAATTCTAAAATAGAGATGACAATTGTAATCGTCTATATAGCAAACAGATATGAAGAGTTTTCTATTCTTATAGGAGAGGATTAGATTTCCTGGTTTTATGGCAAAAAAAACGAATTTCACCGAACCAAACCGGTTCAGTTTGAATCGGTTTTTGGTTCAGTCCGGTTTAAAATTTTCAAACTTTAAGTTACTCGGTTCGGTTGGTTTTTGTAGTCCAACCGAAAAGAACCGAACCGTGAACAGCTCTAGGGATAAGACGTTTGGCCCATAAATTAAAAAGGCCTGGATGTTTTGTTTCGATTTTTTCTTAACTTCAAAGACACAAGAAATGATGCCTTTATACAAAAAAGTAAAAATCAGACAACGCGTTATCATAGAAGAGTTGGTTGGAAAATTAAGTCGGGTTTTTTGGACCTAAAAATATCTAATAATCACTCTCATAAGCTTAAAAGATCAATCTTTCAACTCGAAAAACCTTTAAATTGGTCCAAATCCACAAAAGCAAGTCAGAAAAAATTTCTTTGTAAACTCCAATCTACTTTTTTCAGGAAGATAAAGGCAAAAAACACTTTAATGAAACTCCTCATGTCAAATGAAACATGTTTATACCAAGAACAACTTGTTTTGTCATCGGAACTAGGCCAACCATCAACCTTCTCTCTTTTTGCTATTTTCCTGTGACTAGTTCTCCTCTCCCAAACTCAGGGGCTGAAACGTGAATAAAATGAAGTTTTTGATGAAAATGTAAAATCCTCATCAAAGAGGGACCAAACATGAAACAAATTTAGGGACTAAAATTTTATTTTTCATGAGCTGCGCGCTAAATTAAAAATACATGCCTCATGAACAACAAAAGAAAAAAAATAGGTTATATTTTTTCTTTATGATCAAATATGGTCCTCAAACTTCAATTGTTTTAATCAATAAAACCAAATTTGATCTTACCAAATCAAAAATAAAATCAACGAAGTAATATTTTTTGACACATCGAGAATTCTATTGGAAGCTAATTAAAATAGATCATGAATCCTAAAATCCATCTAACACAAGTTGTAAGGATAAATTGAAAAAATTATTGACAAATAAATAATGCTAAAAGGAAAAAAAAATAATGAAGAGCACTGTTTGAGTCAACAATGCTTTGTGAGGAGCTCCATAATTCTTTTCTAGGGCAATTAGTTTTTTTTCTTAATTTTAACTATAGCTATTGATGGATCTCACTAAACAAAAGAGTTTGCAGGACCTTCTTTAATTTTCATAGATGAAAATTGTGGCATATTTGTCATTTTTCTCAAATGTTTTCCTTAGTATAAAGTGAGAGATTGCCTTTAGATTTACCAAAAGTAAAAGAAAAAAAAACAAAAAACAAAAATTAGTATCATGTTATCTACCATATATTTAGATATTCTATCTAAACTTATTAGTCTTTTTATTATTTGTAACAATTCTTTACTTGAGTGGTTGAAATATCTATTTAAAGTTTTTTGCACTTTAAAATAAATAAAGGAGGTAGAGTCTTTCGAACAACAATTAATATTCCTATTGCATTGGTTAAAATTTGTTTGTTCCTTTTCATTCCTATCACAACGAAATGGACTTTGCCTAGACTAAGAGTAAACAAACTATTAAGTCTTGGATGAGAATTTATTTTACCTATTTCTCTCACTAAGCTATTATTAACAAACCAATTCTTCACACTATAAAGTATAAAATGCCATTTCTTAATATTTCTACAATAACTACCATATAAATTCTTCAATTATGATTGAAGTGTATTTGCATAGTGTACTTGTATGAAATGAAGAGAAAGATTTAAGTTTCTTTGAAATTCTCTCTAAAAGTATATGAATAAATATAATTCCATCTATTTTGTCTTAAAGTGTCTATTTGGCATTGTAATTAGAATTTACTCATGTAGTGTTTGTTTATATTATACTATATTATATGTTTTGTCCTATAATGTTTGTCTAGAATTGTATTAGAACCTTTTCTTGTAGTGCATGTCTAATAATGTCAGCATTTAGAATCAAGTCAATTTATAAAGTGTTTTAGTCAATGCAAAAACAAATAAAAAAAGAACATGCCCAGCAACTTCTTAAGAATAAAATGAAGCTAGATATTCAAGGGAGAGATTTATAGAAACCAAGACAATTTTTTAATTAACTTTTTTTGTTATCTTCATACTCCTTATAAGAAAAGTATTGGTTTATAGCACACCAATCATGAGTAGAATCACAAGCTACCAAGAAAATTAGCATGATATATTTAAATTTTCAATGTAAAACCCTTTTTCTAATATTAGGAATTCAAGAAGGTGAAAATTTCTTTGAGAATGCCTTTAGTTTTGTTATAGCATAAATGTGGACATCATTTTATTGCAAAATATTCTTCTTCTTTAAGAGCTAAAATGGTGGGAGTTTTGTACTCAACTATATTACCTAGATCCTCCTCTCTTGTTATATGTTATTCCATTTAGATTTCTTTTACAAAATAAATTATGTTCTAGAAGAAAATGTTTTTTTCATTCTAATAAGAGAGCTTTCACTAGTTGAAACCTTCTACCAAGGTTACTTAACATTATTTGCTATTTATCTAGATCAACATCATCAATGAAAAAAGTACTTAGAATTTTCATATTAACCAGTGTGCTAGCCAAAGAAGAGATTTCTACTTCACCTTTAGCCTTTGAATAAAAAAAATTCTTTCAATTATTATAAATGAAATTTTGATTAGTTCTTCTCATTTATAGCCCTACTAAATGGTAGGTATTACATATTTTCTGAAAATGCACACTATCTTCTTTTGTTGTTGACATATGATAAGAGAGATGTTCTCACTTGTGAAAATCTTTTATCTAGATTTCTTAACTTTATGACACAATAAGGCAATTAGTTGACAATTTTTATATTAGAAAAAACTAGCCTTATGAATATCTAGAAGTTAATTTCTTAAATATACTAGCATGAAAATCTTATGGAATATCTAAATTAAAGATGTGTTAGAGTTGATAAGAAGAGCATTGACATTTAGTTGACAATCCTAAAGAATCACTAAATCTATTTATGGTAAAATCTTATTTGTGGAAACTAAAGAATTATATGTGGTTACAACACATATTGTTCCTTGCTAATTGTCATCCCAAAAAAGTCTGTAACATTTGTATCAATGACCATCATCAAATTTCTTCTAGTTGATTGATCATATCAAAATCAATATGTAAAATCTTCAATCACGCCACACAATAACCTTTTTAAACATACTAACGCATGAAAATAAATTTTTCATCACATACTTATATGACAACATCAAGTTTATCCACACAAAACAACAAGTAAATGATAATGCAAAAAAAAAGAAAAAAAGATAAGGATTTTATTATGGTTTGATACTAACCACCTACTTCACTCCCTAAATAGTAAGCTTAGGCTTCTATTTTCACTTACAGTGTATTTTATAGGCTAGTCCACACCTTACAATGAATTCTTTTACAAGTTTTAAATTCAAACCTTTTCAACCGATCCTTTTACACAAAGCTCAAGATTAAACCGACCCAATCTTTTTCACAAAAAAGATTGAAACCAACCAATCCTTTTACACAAGGCTCAAGATCAAACCCACTAATCATTTTCATAAAAATAAATGATTGAAACCAATGGAACCTTTTAGACCAGGCTCAAGGTCAAACCCAAAGTAGTCTTTTTCACAGATATAGATCGAATCTTATACGAGTTCTTATAAAAGCTCACAACCAAAAACCAAGCAGTTATAGTGATATACAATTCAACAATAGGTTTTACTAAAAAAGAATGAAAATAATACTCATTTTGAAAAATAAATTACAATAAAAAATCTCAAGTCTTTAGTAAGTGTAATCTAACTCTTTTTAGGTGAGGTAAGAGGTGCAATTAATGTGCAAGAGAATAATCATGAATAAGGTCAAATGCAAAGGATATAATTATATAAGAATAAAATTTGTAGATCAATGATTACAACAACCCTGTAAAAGTTGTAAGAAAAGGCCTATTTATAGAAAAAAAGCATCTAGTAGTCGTTTAGCATAAGACAAAACAAGTCAAAAAATCTAAATTTTAGAAGTCTGGTATATGCTTGGTTTTAGCTAAATGATGCAAAAAAATATCATCCATGAAGTAAGAGTGAGGCTATAGAGTGAGATATTTGAAATGTTTGTCTTGTTTTTCCTGGTTGAAAAAAAAAGATAAAGTAATTTTAGATTCAAATATTGGTGTAAGGACATAATTATAATTTAGTTTATAGAGGGTGTGACTCTTACACATTTAATAGTAAGAAACCATGAATAATTTCAGCTCACTCAAATGATAAGGTGGCCAACCATTTAGTTAGGAAAGTCACCTAGTATACTATAGATTTTAAAGATAACTTTATTTGGTAAGGTTGTCTGGTTTACTAGGTGTCTTTGGAATTTTATATCTTATTTGGTTAAATGATGTCCTGCATACTTTATAGCTTGCAAGGGGCCTTAGGAATGTATCTGTATGGTCATTTAGTGTATAAAGGGTCTTAGGCTCTTTAAGAGTAGGCATAAGGTGTTTTAAGGCCAATTTTATAGGAGAGTATTATATGTATAGAAAGTTTATTTTACAAGTTAAACTAGTTCTTAAAAAGACTTAGTCATGTTTAATAACTAAGATTAAACTTAAAGTATATTATCCCATCAATCAAGTTATGTTTTTAGCACAATTTCAAGACTTGTCGATAATCCTTGAGATATAATGCATATATTGAACCTATATCAACACAACCTTAATGGAATGACTAGTAACCAATTAATGATTTTAATAATCAAAACTAGGAGTAAAAAAATACTTATGGACCAACATTTTTATATTTTTTATGATGACAAACCATTAATACTTTTGCAATTATTAGCATGCCAACAATATATATATATATATATATATATATATATATATATATATATATATATATGATTGCTCCCCCTATCAAATGTAATATTCTTCTTTATCAATTATACTAGATGCTCAGAGGATGTGAAAAAGATTTCAACAATATAATAATTTTAAAATCAATAAACACAAGTCCATGACATGAGAACATAATACATCAAGATGTAAAACCATATAGGCACTACCAAACAATGTCATAAGAACATAAATGAAGTTGAAATATAAAGGTGTATGCTACTATTTAATTAGTTATATGCAGATAATTGAAATAGCTAACTATCATAAAGATGAAATTCATGCTACAAAAAGAAGTATCCAAATATCTTAAGTATTTAAATACCATATGAAAGTAAAGTATCATTAATATATCTTTTCTATGAATATTCATACCAAAAATATACCCTAACCTTTTAATCACAAAAAAGATCCACATGAATGATTATCCTAGATTTTAGAAAGGCACGAAAAAAAATCAAATGTTTAAGATTACATACCCAAATAGAAATAGTTAAAAAAAAATAAAATGAATGAAAATGAGATTAATCAATGATGATAATTTGTAAAGACACATAAAAATGCTTAGACTTCATTCTAAGTTGGTTCCATTGGGACTTCCTCTTCCATTTTTTCAGAAAAAACATAACCATTGTTTAGCTAGCTTATAGCCATTTTTATTTGATAGTAAAATGTCGAGAAAATCACGTGTAGCCTTTGAATGAAGTAGAGGTATCACTTGAGCTCAAATATTGATAATAAGTTCTTGTTGCATAGTCATACTTTTGGCTAGTGCATCAATCGAAGCAACTAATATGTCGTAAGTAGATGTCTTATTTGATTTCTTTTAAATAAACTTTTCTTATCTAATATCATACCTATCAAGCTCTTAGAGAAATATGTCTTATTAATTTGCTAATTTTTATCATTT
The DNA here is from genome assembly GCF_951802175.1 of Populus nigra. Classification (NCBI taxonomy): domain Eukaryota; kingdom Viridiplantae; phylum Streptophyta; class Magnoliopsida; order Malpighiales; family Salicaceae; genus Populus; species Populus nigra. The sequence goes on along the minus strand of NC_084862.1, from coordinate 10,349,430 downwards.
AAAGATATTATGTGATAAATAGTCTCAATCCTTTAATGCTGAATATTTAAGTAAAAATAGACACATACATAAGTGAAAACTTGAATGGATTTGAAATTAGCCATAGTTATTAGGATCAATCCTGGCTAGTTAGTCTTATTCCTTATCTTAAGACAAGCCATCATTCATATAGTAGATTAACTAATATGACTTTTCTATAAACGATAGACTGAATAAATTTAGCAACCAATTTATACAAAAAATGGTTTGAACTTTGAAGTAATCAAATGAGATGAATACCTAGTCATAACATTAAATTTTTTTGTATTATGATTAAAAAAATGACATATTATATGTCAAAAGATAATTCTAGAAAGATATCAATATGACTTTTCTCAATAAACACATCATAACTATTTATAGAGCTAAAAAATATCATATATGAACTTACATAAGATGGTAATAGGATGTTTATTAATCATTTTTGTGACATGATAAATTTAGCAATGAGTTGTCTTCCTTTAAGGTAAGATTGGCATAAGATTCTCTCACTATATCTAGATAGATGTTTGTTTGAATCTTTGCAAAGTGTGTCCAGCTAGAATTCACAAAGATTTTTATAACATCTAAAAAGTCCATTAACTCATGGAAGACCACTCATTGACTTTTAAGCATTGGTCTTTTTTAGATGCTAATATTGTACTTCTTATAAGCTACATCTAACACAAAGAAGTCATGCCTAATAAAAGGACTTGAAAACATTACCATGATAGTGAAGGAAGTGTTGTTGTCTTAGCTAACCATGAGCATTATTTGGGAGTTCAAAGTTGTTCCTTCATGCTTTTAGGTTTTTTATATTTGGAGGCTGAAAATTTTAGCTTCCTTTTAGCTTTAAACATCAGTCTTAAAGGTATGGTTAAGCAACACAAGTTTATGAACCTTTAAAGCTTTAGTGAGAGTAAAAAGTGAGAGTGAGAAAACAGGTGCTGGAAAAAGTGAGTAGTTTAACTAAGTAAGAAGGATTAATTTAAATAAAATTTTGGCTGAAAATATAAGGAGAAAATGTGGTAGATAGAAAGATAAATGATGAAGTACTATTTATATCTAAGTGGAGGGAGAGTGCAACATATTTTACAACTTGAAATGTATCGCAAAAAAGGTACAACACAATCGGTCAAAATAACATCAATGACAATCCAAGATGTCCAATTTCTCACCTTGATGTTTTGTTTATCAAAAGAGTTTTCTGGTATACATAACCTCTATTTTTTAACTAAAATTTACCTTTATAATTTCCTTCATGTTTATTTATTTGGTATACCTAATGTCTGCAACTTAATTCTTTAATTGCAAATACTTTTTAAAGCCAAATTATGAAAACTTTAAACATGTTGAATACATTCTTGGTGCTCTTGCCTTTTCTCATTATGATCAAATTATACAAGATATGATGCATGTTATTCATAAATTACAATAATAACCATACTAAGAATATGAAAAAAAAAAAAATTAAATGACTACCAAATGAAAAGGAAAAATTAACCAAATGACATTTAAAAGTAAAGTTGAGCTCAATGAAGGTTACCAATTGCTAATTCAAGTGGCAACAAGCAAAATTGATCTTCATTAAAGGGTTTGTTGAAGATATCATTCACTTTGTTGTCCATGGTCTCAAACAATTGAAATATCACCTTCATGCATATGATCATTGATAATGTGATGCTAATTTCTATATGCTTGGTTCTAGAGAGTTGGATGGAGCTTTTGGTCAAGTTTATGACACTAGTATTATCATAATATATTGAAATATGATACAACTAGAGATCAAAGTCTTTCAATGTTTGTTTTATCCATAAGACTTAGGCATAACATGATCATGAAACAATATATTCAGCTTTTATAGTGGAAGTGGCAACCAAATTATGTTTATTACGTATGATACTAACACATTTCCTAGAAATTAGCATATATTGCTAGTATATTTTTAATTGACAATACAACAAAATTAGAATCTGAATAACTTATCATACTCATACTTTTTATTTGAGGTACCAAAGACCTAATTCAAAAGTGCTTTAAAATACTTGAAAATTCTTTTAATGACATTAAGGTGTCTTTTTAGAAGTAGCTTAAAATCTAATACATAAACATACACTAAATATGATATCAAAATGACTAGCAGTTAAATATAATAAGTTTGTGATCATAACTAGATATCATTTAACATCCATATACTATTTTCATCCTCGTTGATCTTGGTGGTGGTGCTTATTAGTGTTAGATTTGTTCAAAGTGATTCCAATCCAAAATTTTTGAGAAGTTCCTTGATGTACTTGAATTGGTTGACAAAAATTATATCTTCACTTGATTTAATGTTGAATAATAATTTTTTAAAAAAAAAAATTAAAAAAACCTAAAAATATTCAAATTAACTTGTCAAACTCACAATCAAAGTCATAGATGAGGATAACTCTATATAATAAAAATAAAAATAAATTAAAAAACTCAATCCAAAATAAATATAATATTAAATGATAAAATTAAAAAAAAACTGAAATTTAAAAAAAAGCACATAAGATAAAATACTAATTACAATATCAAAAAAGTATTATAGAAAAGTATAATTATTACGATAATAAAAGATGGGATAATAATTATGATGATTGACAAATCGTTTAAGGATAAACAACCAATAGGAGTGAAGGAATCTGATTTTCTTCCCTATTTGTATACGAGGTCGCAACATGGATCGTCCCTTGCTGATTGTCGGACTAAGCACAAACAGCCTATCACGGTGAAGGAATCTGACTTGGAATATTAAGAAATCCTCATCTATATATCTTGGTACTTTTTCTCTTTTTTTTAATCGAAGTTCTTCAAAATTCACGTGAAGGGTTCTTGAATAGAAATTATCCCTTATCTTATTTGTTTTTATGTTTAAAAAATATTTAAAAAAAATTAAAATATTTTAACAAACATTAAAATATTTTAATTTTTTTCTTTACTTTAAATTAATATTTTTATAGTATTTTTAAATCATTTTAATATGTTGATATTAAAAATAATTTTTTTAAAATAAAAAAAATTATTTTAATATATTTTTTTTAAAAAAAAACACTTTGAAAAACAACCCTAACCCTTTATATCCCTTTATAGTTCCATCCTCCATGCTTTGGTTGTGTTTTAGCTTGTTAAATTTCAGCAGAAGAATGTAAACCTGAACGTTCATCATTGTTTAAAGATTTGTGGGCATGGATTTGCTAATTTCTTCTGCTTATCTGCAGCACAGAAATCTAATGAATATGTATAACTTTCACTTATAAACTTGAAAATATCATTATTTTTATTTATTATTATAAAAAATATAGGTTATTAGCCTTCTTTTTCCTAAAGAAGTTAGATCATTTGTGTAATGTATGATTATTAATGTAGAATGCTTTCTAAAAATATTTTTAGCTTTATTTTTACATGGCAAACAGTACTACATTTTATCTTTCTTTTTCCTTGTCCTAAGATTTCCGTAACTTCAGACAACTTGTTCAGACAGCCTGCACGACAGTTGTTCATGCTAGGAATTCATGATATCCAACTTGAAACTAAATTTTGGTCTGTCCATGATGGTGAAAAGAAAGAGGAACAAAACAAAGTAGTGACTTTGTGCTCATTTGAAAACAAAATCAATAGGCTAATGACATACTTGACTGTGCATGGAATGTATGATAAAGAAAAACAAGATACAAGAATGCTGGCAATAATTTGGATTCAAGTTTTCATCCTTGATGTAACATGGCAAGAAGCTCCTCCACCTTCATTTATGGCGAACCTGTTCCCATGTTGTTTTCACACAATGGTATCCATGTTTTCATCCCTGCTTCAAATCAATAAAGCAACTTCAGTGGACAAAATTAATTCAAGGTTCATGTAAACTAAAATACTCACCATGGGTGAAATCAAGCAGATCATGATAAAGGGCGACTTACAAAGGTTAAATACTGGATTTGCTCCTTATTTCTCTGCAAACTCTTTGATTTCAGTCAGTTGCTGGGTCCTGAACCATAACAGTGTTTGTAACTAATAATGGAAGCTATACAATGAAAGTTATTCAAAATTTTAGATTAACCACAAAATGGCCACAGTTGCAAGAAGGTTGCTTTGTCGAATAGAATTCTTAAGATGGCAAATAGCTCACTGATGCAGTTTCAGAATATTGGTTCAAACATTGACAAGGGAAACTGCTAACAAATGAACATGGGGTTTTAACTCGGATGAGAATTCCATCAGGGATTAAGTCCAGGAGTTTATCATGTAAAGTTTCAAGAGAAAGTTCATGGTTCATACCTCTAAATGACACTTTAAACTTATGATCCAGATTCGATTGCCTATATCTCCTAAGTTCAAAAGTGCTTGCCTAGTATCAAGGCTTCAAGCATGGTACAATCACCAACAATGACCATACTATAGCATAAAAACCTAACAAGGATGGAACTGAACGATCATGCAGAAGATTTTCACTTACTCATATACAGATCAAAATTTGATTGAGCTTCTAAACTTCAAAAGAAGCAGTAGTTACAAAACAAGTTTACGAGCCATTAAAAAATTATATATATCTTTTGCATCTGCTCTTCGATTTTCAAAAGCCATGCATTAATGAAAACTAAGAAAGATGAAAAGGAGGTTTGCTAAAACTTGAATTTGTAACTTAAACACTGAACTTTGGACCATCATAAGTTTTTATTGTGCTGGATTTGTACATCTTCCTGCCAAGAACTCCTTAGTCTTAGAATTTTACACCAACTTTGTTTATGAATCGATTGACCACATTAAGAGGTATTTGTACAACCCAATGACAAGCAAATGTTATATTGAAGAAATCACACTGAAACCGGTACTGTTAATAAAAAAAAAACTCATATCCTTATTTCCACCATAAACCCTTACACTTCCCTCGATATTGTTCTCAACCACCATCCTCTTCAAATTGCAACAAATACTTGAGGTTTTGAAACAACTTCAGTTGTGATCAGTTGCATATAAATTTGTGTTTCCCACCCCTTCTATTTCTGATCCCAACATCAAGAAAACAAATCATTCTAACTAGCCTGACCTATTCCATCAAGCTAATATGTACTAACCCATTGGAGACTTTAATTAGCAGGACAGAAAAAGTGTCATATAAGTGGCCACTGACCACTACAAAAGAAGCTTTGGGTGGCGACTTTGCATAAGTCAACTCTGTCCAACTTGATTGAAAATCTAGGGGGTTTCCTGGTTAAGAAATTCAGACAATTAGGACATGGGCTTCCCACTCCAATTAAAAAAGTTGATTTAGTGGAGATCCTGGATTTTATTCTGAAATCGAGGTCCAGATAAGAAGATACCAGCAATTTTTATCCTGTATTTGTTTTCGCCTTCATCACTATACTATAACTAGATTACTCTAACTTTCATTTCTTCCACAGTATTTCTTAAAGAAAATATTACCAATATGATCATTCATGCATCCCCACAATTTCAATTCCGGTAAATTCACCATAAACCATATAGGCATCCTTCTAATTACGGTTCCATATGACAGGAGAACTCCATTGACATCCCATCTAGCATAAAGCCAAGACAAGTTCATTGAACATGAAGCACTCTTCCAAGGAAATTTCATTAGAGAAAGACATTAAGCGATTACCATATTGATGTATTACCAATACCAAGACCATTGCACGTAAGTATCATTCCTTTAAATCTGGTCAGATATTCCTGCATTGCAATTACAGAGTTTCAATATTAGCATCAATATATTATACCCAAATAGACCTTTGACATCGGCCAAGACAAGTGTAATCCTGCCATCTAGAATTAACAATATCAAAATTCTTACCCGCAAAGTATACTTATCAATCTCATATATTCCAGTTAAGTCATAATCGAAGCGTTTATCTGGATCCCTCAATACTGCAGAAGAAAATACGAGTAAGAAAATATACGAGCAGAAGTCATCAAATTGAAGACTTGCCATTCTGTAGTACCTCTAGACATTGCTATTGTATCATCTATTGTCACAGCAGTTACCTTTAAGACATCAACATATGCATAAATTTGTTTAAGCCAAAAGGGATATGTGGATTGGAAATAAGATAATTATTACTTTCTGCAAAGTTCTCTTTATGTTACAAGAAATGTGCTCTACCTATATATAAATAAGGAGATCCCAAATTAAAAATATGTATATTTGTGTGTGTGCGCGCACACACATCTTTCTCCCAAAAACTGGATAACCTTATACATGGATATATATGTCTCGTAAACATTGTTTGTTATGTGTGCATGTGTGAAAATCTCTCTCTAGGGGTGCATGTGCATGCACATCTCAACTGACAAGCGCAGGAAATATAGTACATCTATCACTATAAAATGTCTTCTTTCTTTTGTTTTCTTTTTTTAAGCAGCACTCACATTTTCAATTATCCAACACATATTTCGAAGACCTTGAATAGTGAAGTTAAATGATAGCAGCTACATTTTATATGTAAATTAATAATAATTCATCTAAAAAGTTTGCTTGCATCCTCATATGCATTTTGCAAGAAACTTTTAATAAAAGAACACAATAATTGCTAAAAACAATAAATAATGTAATTGACCAGAATGATAAGCAAGATTTCCCCAATTTTAGCCCTGGAAACAATACACAGTGTTAAGAATTAAGGGCTTGGTCTTATGTGCATACATGAGAATTACCATTGTAAGCTTCGTTGATCTCTTGAAATTTGGTAGTAACTGCATTATCCCCCTTGTGCTTATCAGGATGCCACTTCTACAATCAAACAAAAATATCAAGAAATTTTCTTAGTCAATGCCAAAGTTATTAAAAAAAACGATTATTCAATCAAGAATTAAAAAGCTCACTTAAGAAGCTGCTCAGAACAGATGCACCACTAACCAATGCAAGCCTTCGGTAATTTAGTCTTATCTTCTCATCTGTTGCATCATAATCAACCTCCAAAATTTTGTAGTAATCCTACAAAGAGTAAGGGTTTATCATAAGACGATGTAGACAAAAGTGTGACCTAAAATATCCACAATGAGAAAGTATGTCAACTTATCACACAACAAGAAAGTATTGTGAATAACAGGATAGAGGCATGGCACCTGAAGTCATCGTTAAACGGTCCCTGAGACCACATAAATAGGAATAAACAACAGATAAACAGGGTTATGATTTGCAACTATTCTCTAATTTTGCTACTTAACAAACAAACAAAGAGGATAACACAACTTCTGGGGAAAAATGATGTCCTTAACCAGAAAAGATTCAAGCATTTTTCTTTGGTGTTTTATCATTATCTTTGATTCTATAATCTGCTTCAGCACAATACTCTTTATCCTATAGTACTTTACTTGTCATATGACCATGTGACTCATAGAAACCACCTTCTTATTAATGGAAAATTCAATATTCTGTTGTCATGTGATATTCAAAAACTCATACACAGGTTGGAAGGCAAGTGCAACGGCCACTTGCCAAACCAGAGGGAAGGAACCAACAATCTGACAAAACCTGGACGTAGATTAGAATACGATGGTTTTTGGAAAATCAAGTTTCTGGTTTCATGATTCCGTTATTGAACACCCAATCCCCCAGCCCGGAAAAAAAAAAAGAGTAATTCTTGAATCTTTTAACTTAGACGCCATTGGTAAAATATCCTATCTCATAGTTTAAAAGGTGTCTTACATTTTACATTTCGTAAATGCATCATGCATAACTAACTACATATTAGCACCTGAATACAAAATAAAGTGAATTGTTGAGAGAAAAAAAAGTGTGATCAGGAAGCACGCCATCATAGAGACAAATGAATGAGACTAAAAAATGAAGCTGGCCCAATATATTAACAGTTGACAGTTATAAGCAACAAAACAGAGGAGCATTTAAGATTGCAGGATGCCAAATATGCAGCAGCAAACTGTACGAAGTTGTAAGGGACAAGCTCTCATGGTATGGCATATCTGTTATAGAAGCAAGCATAACTTTATTATCAACAAGAGATTAAATTTACACAACTACGAATCAGACCAATCAGCTAGCCTGAAAGTTGAATAAAAATCCTGAATCCTTGCTTTTGTATAATATCTAAGTAATCAAACAAAGCTTCTTAAAGCTTACCCATTGACCATTACTCATTGGAAAACTAGTTCCAGGTAGCTGTACTACAAATCATGAATGAAGGAAAACTTTAACAGTAAAATAACTTTCATTGTGGTGTAAACAAGAGCAACCAGATTCACATGTACATCAAAGAATATTAAGAAATCCGTTCAACCAATTATTATACTTGAGAAGACAAACTATTCTCTAGGATGCCATGCCATGAATTATAGACAATCCTTTCCATTTATTATGTTTTCCCAACTATTTCTCATAATTAAGGAAAAGAAAAACGGAAATCAATGCCTTCAAAGAAACTAAGTTGGGGGGGAAAACCATGAAAATGAAACCCCAAGAGGTATAAAGGATAAACAACTGTGCACCTTGTGAGTGGTGTTTTCATTGCCTTCCATATGCTACGGTGATGGTTCTGTTGTGGAGAGGATTTTGCGCATACTTCATCTCATAAAACATAAAAAAAAAAAAAAAAAAAAAAACGGAGGATGTTGATGGGATCTTCTCAAAAACAATGAAATTCAGTCTGGTTAGATATTTGAAGAGTTGTAAAAGAAAAAAGAAAGAGGGTGTTGTGTGGTGGATTTATTTTGGATTACTAGCAGACGGATAATATATGGAATGGAAGGAGAGGTTCTTTGATTGCCACAACGCAGCTCTTTGGATTTGTGTCTCCACTTTTTTCTTGGTATATATATATATATCTATTTTTCCGACACGCGACAAACATTTGTTGTATTTTTTTGATGTGATAAATATTTAAAAAACAATCAGTATCATCAATAAATATTTGAAAACAATTGTTACTTTGGATACCGGCACGATCTCCGATTAGTTTAAATCACGGTAAAGTTGCCGGAATTTATTAGAACAAGAGGTGAGATAAAAATGAAAAAACTGATTAAATTAAAAAAAAAATTAAATTAAATCGTGAAAAAAAAAATTAAAATTTAAAAAAATAAATAGTTTGGTTTTGGTTTTATAAACCTGAAACCGAAAAAATCAAATCAAACTCGAACCGCAAAAACTGAGCTAAAACCTATTTGAACTCGTTTTTGTTCTAAAAAACCGAACTAAAATTAGTCAGTTTGATCTAATTTTGATTTTTTTTAAAATAATTTTAGTTTTATTATCTTTTTTTTATATATAAAAACTAAATTAAAGCAAAAATAATCACCTTTAATTAGAACAATGGAGAGCGCAAGTCAAATTCTAAATCCAAACACAAAATCCATCCTCAAAATGCAGAATTACAAAATGTACCCTTCAACGATCAAATCACAAAATGTTATAGGGAAAATGCAGAATTACAAAAGACTTAAAGTGTTATCAACTATATATATATATATATATATATATATATATATATATATATATATATATATATATATAATGTAAATTATAATTTCTAACGAATTTAAGGGATCCCAAACTCAGTTTTATTCAATTAAGCCTAATTTAATTATTTTGACATTGATAAATCACCTAAATTTTCATAAAAAAGTATTAAATAATCATCCTCAAAATAACAATGCATCATAAAAAATATGTGCCGATGTCAAATTAAGAAAAGAAGAAGAAGAAGATTTATTTACCTAAATTATTAGACTATGGACTACAATGCAATAAAAGAAAATATAAAGGGACCAAATCATAATAAAATTGAAGATGCTCTAGCTAGGCGCGTGAAACAAAGTGGTCAGGACCCATTCGCAGGGCTTGTGGTATGCATATTAGAGGTGATAATTTTTTATTCGATTCAGTTTTTATTAAAAAAAATAACTAAACTGAATTAAAAAAATTGAAACCAAACTGAAATTGATTCAAACTGACCGGTTTCAGTTTGGTTCTGTTTTTGAGGACAAAAACGTATTCAAACCGGTTTGAATCGGTTTTTTCGGTTTGACTCGGTTTTGGCTTGGTTTTTTCTGGTTTGGCTCAATTTTTTTCTAGTTTTTTTTATTTGGGTTCGATTCGATTCAGTTTTTTCAGTTTCAGGCTTATAAAACTGAATCCAATCAGTCAATTTTTTTAAAATTTAAATATAAATTGTTTTTTAATTTTCTCAGTTTAATTAATTTTTTAATTTTTTTACCAATCTCTAATAATATAAATATGTTGGATTGGTGTAGACTTGGCTCCGCCTCTAAGGTTTAATTATGGTGGTCAGGTGTGTGATTAGTTGATTTTCATGTTTTGTTCCCATCCTTGAGATGGCTTTCTATTTACATTTGAACTTGTTTTTTGTATAACTTTTTAATGATGGATATTAATTGTTTGATAATACAACTTCATTATCAAGTGATTATTTATTTTTTATAATTCTACAACAATAAGTTAATATCAACTAATTGTTACTTAGTTTTTTTTATGACATTGGTTCATAGGTGGATTATTCAATGTACATTTAATATTTATTAGTAATTCAACATGGATTAGTTAAATAGCAAATAGTTAGAAAATACAAAGCTCACATATATTTAACATAAAAAGCCTAAAACTAATTTTAAGATATTTTTTCATGATTTTCTCATAAGCATTGGTAAAAATTAAAACAATTTTCTTCCTATCGTGCAATTATAAGAAAGTTTCACGTCTTTTTATTTTTTATTTTTTAAAAAATAAATAAAGCTTTGTTGTTTTGCAATGCATAAATAAGCAATTGTTTAGGATTAGAAAAACAAAGTGTCTTGACTCTTTTTTTTTTTTATTAAAAACAAAGTTAGTTTGATTGTATAATTGAAACATATATGATCAAATAAAAAAAAAATGTGATAAATTTTAAAATTTTTATTTTAATTCCTTATATTTAGTAATATTTGTAATTAAAAAATCTTGAAGTAATTCAAACAAAAAAACTTGAAAAAAACATTTGATCTAATATACTAATATTTTAATTTTTATATTGTATAATTAAAATGTCTTTGTCTATTAATATATCAATAACGTTATAGTTATTATAAATAATTCTATTTTAATGATTATTATATCGAGATAAAATGTTATCACCTTGTACATATTAGTTTGTGGGCGTAAACAAAGCATAATTGTTATGTTTTAATTTTGTTTTATATATATATATATATATATATATATATATATATATATATATAAAGTGGTTTGAGGTAGGTAATGCAAACGCAAGTATATTGATTTTGATATATCAATAATTCTAAATTTTATTTGGTTTGACTGACAATTAAATTTAAATATATTAGTTTTGACATTTCACCAATCGCAAGTTAAGTTCGACTAATCATAAAACTTAAGTGTTTTGAATCTGATATAATACTAGGCTTGTATCTTTTCGGGTTCAGCATATTGCTAAACCTAAATTTGGATTTTTATATTCTAACTATTTGAGATTCATTATAAACTACCATAAACGATTTCAAAATCTAAATAAAATAAAATGTGTTCAGGTGAATTCACTATGATATAAGCTTCATGTAAGATGCCTTTAGACGTGACCCAGACCATTGTAAAGGACGGGCTTGCAGTGAACCGGTGTTCTCCTCCCTCCTCTCGCTTAATCTTCCTTCTTCTTCTTCTTCTTCTTTTTTTTAATTATTATTTATGATAATTGGTAATTGAGTAATGAAAGACATGAGAAATAAATGGTATGTTCTTCTTCGTAAGATATATGTCTCATTTATTGTTGAACGGTGGAGATTCCTTTAAACTGATCTAAGGGTTGAAAAGCATTTGATTAATTTTATTTAATTAAAAGGGCATTTTATCATAAACAAAAGGATTTACCTTATCTAAAATGTCTCATCACTTACCTTATGAGGTTATCTTTGGCTTGAAATATTATTATTACATATTATTTTTTTTAAAATAACTCAATTGAGGTTTACTCTACTTTTCACTTGGTACAAAAAATAATCTAAGTGTGGTGGTTACCTTTTAAAAATATTATATTAGGCTTGAAATGTTATTATATATTGTTTTTTTTTAATGACTCAATTAAAATTGTTTTTATATCATACTTTTCACTTGATATAAAAAATAATTTAAGTCCATGTTTGGTAGTGTGGTGGTTACTTTTAAAAATATTATATTTGGCTTGAAATGTTATTATATATTGTTTTTTTTTAAATGACTCAATTAAAATTGCTTTTATTCATGCTTTTCACTTGGTATAAAAAATAATTTAAGTCCATGTTTGGTAGTGTAGTGGTTAATTTTAAAAATATTATATTTGACTTGAAATGTTATTATATATTGTTTTTTTTTAAAATGACTTAATTAAAATTGGTTTTATATCATGCTTTTCACTTGGTATAAAAAATAATTTAAGTCCATGTTTGGTAGTGTAGTGGTTACTTTTAAAAATATTATATTTGGCTTGAAATGTTATTATATATTGTTTTTTTTTAAATGACTCAATTAAAATTGCTTTTATTCATGCTTTTCACTTGGTATAAAAAATAATTTAAGTCCATGTTTGGTAGTGCAGTGCTTGCTTTTTAAAAATATATATTTTTATTTTTTATTTTTAATATTATCATGTCAAAATTTTCTAAAACTATTTAAAAATGTCAATTTAATATTTTTTTAAAATAATAATTTGTGTTTATTTTTTAAAAAAAATTCAATTTAAAATACATCAAAATATTTTTTTTATTTTTTTATTTTTAATATCAGGACATTAAAATCTTTTTAAAAATACATTAAAATCTTTTTAAAAACACTAAAATAATATTTTTTAAATAAAAAATAATTTTTAAAACCAATTCAAACACAAAAATAAGACATTAAACTTGAAGGCAACAAAACTTGGACATCAATAAGTGATGTGGTGGGCAAAGCAATGATCTATAACATAATACTATATTAATTCCGACAGCAGAAGCAAGAACTAATTAATTTCACAAGTATCGTGTATTATATTTGTACCATACTAATATGTACACGTCAGTAGGTGGTGGTGGGTGCTCGGTCATCAATAATTTTTAATTGTGCAAAACTAAATCAAACCAAACTAATCTCATTAAAAAATTTAAAAGAATCTCAAAAATTAATATAAATTTTTATTTTTAATATAAAATAACAAATTCAAATCTAACAAAATCAAAACTGATCAATTGAATTTTAGTTTTTAATATAAAATAATTAAACCGAACTGAAATTGATTTGTTTGAATTAATTTTGGTTTAGTTTCAATTTGTTTTTATATTTTATAAAATTTAAATTTAATTATTTATATAAATAAAAATCAAACTAAACAAAATATAATGACACATAATTGTTATTTTTTATGACAAAGAATCCTAATCAATAAACACTATCTTTTTTATAATATATAAAAAAAGTATTGATAATTATTTGGTGAGGTATCATTTTCAAGTCTCGTTAATTTAGACCCCACACACGTCATTTATCCATTTTAGTATTTCTGGACGAGCTCTTATTTTTAGACAGGGTGACGCCACGCACTTTTATCCATTCCCATTATTCTATTAATCATTATTTCTGTTGAATCAATCAATACACAATATTAAATCAGACCTAATTTTTATGGTTAATCCACGTAAATTGTTTCTGTGTCGATGTTTTTAATTTTTTTTAATTTTAATCAATAATGTTCTATCATTTGTTAAAAAATCAACACATAAATTGAAAAATTAAGACGTTGATATCTATTTGACAAAAAAATATATATAAAAAATTAAATATAAAATTTAAATTATAATTTCTTAATATATGTTAAAAAAATTAATTTACTATTTTTTTATAAAAAATAATTTAAAAAATACATTTTATAAGATACGCGATCAAATGAGGGAGAGTCCGAGGTTCTGTCTGTTTTTGAATTTTAAAAGTATATTTTAAAAAAATAAAAATTTTTTATTTTTTTAAATTAATATTTTTTTAGTATATTTAAATTATTTTAATACTTTGATGTTAAAATAATTTTTAAAATATAAAAATATTATTTTAAAATATTTTTGAATTAAAAATATTTTCAATCTTAGATGAGATACGAAGGAGGTGTCCGATTACCGTTTTCTCTCTCTACATTAGATTTGTTAGCCTGCACAGCATAAGAATAAGCATTCCTCAGCAATCCATATTCTAAAATCAAAACTACTACTTTAGATTTGTTAGCTGCCTGCACAGCATAAGCATTCCTCGGCAATGTCAACGAGCCGCAGCTCACAGATTATAACATGTAAAGGTATGCTGATGAATGAGTTTGCTTCATGTGCGCTCGCGTAGCCACAGAAACATAATTCCTTTGCTTTCAGTCATTAACTTGCTATCTGGGCTTCGTCTGTCAGCGGCAGTAATATGGGGAAGTGGGGAGCCGTTGAAGGTTGAAGAGATACAAATAGAACCGCCAAAATCGACTGAAGTTCGAGTGAGGATGCTATATGCAAGCGTGTGTCACACTGATATCTTACTTGCCACGCGCAAAGGAGATCCCGTTGTAATACAATTTACTTGATTTTCATGATCATCCTCGCATAATTATTATTAATGTCTGTCCAGCTTACTTTGTTTCACCATTTTATCTCCTTTTCCAGCCACCTTTTCCTCGAGTCCTGGGCCACGAAGGCGTAGGGTAAGCCCTCTTTTTACTACATATATCAAAACTAGTACCCCAAAGCTGGGCTAGCTAGCTTTTGATGAATAAAGAGCTGATATCTTACAATAACTTGAATTGTACTCCCATTGTAGAACGGTGGAGAGCTTTGGGGATGAAGTAAATGGTCTTGAAGAAGGAGATTATGTGATACCAACAATGTTAGCAGAGTGTGAAGCCTGCGAGAATTGTACATCAGCGAACACCAATTTATGCCTGACATACCCTTTAAGCCGTAGTGGTCTAATGTTAGATGGCACTTCAAGAATGTCCATCAAAGGGCAGAAGTTGTATCACATGTTTACTTGCTCCACCTGGTCCGAATACATGGTTATTGATTCCAATTATGTAAACAAGATCGATCCAACCATACCTCTGCCTCATGCCAGTGTTTTATCATGTGGATTTTCAACTGGATTTGGAGCAGCTTGGAAGGAAGCTCAGGTTAAAATGGGATCAACTGTGGCTGTTTTAGGCCTTGGAGCTGTTGGACTCGGGGTTTGTTTTGCTCCTTTCCTTTCCTTGAGAAAAAAAGAAGAGGGTGTAGAATATTTTTCTGATGCCCTTATTTGTCTCTCAAAAATCTCTGTAAATGCAGGTCACAGAAGGAGCTCGAATGCTAGGGGCAGCTAAGATAATCGGCGTTGATAAGAATAGCATGAAAAAAGACAAGGGGCTAGCTTTTGGAATGACCGATTTCATTAACCCTGATGAGTGTTCGGATAAATCTATTTCACAAATGATAAAAGACCTGACTGGTGGAATGGGAGTGGATTATTGCTTTGAGTGCGTTGGTGCCGAGTCCTTGATTAATCAAGCCATCCAAGCCACAAAAGAGGTATATATATATATATATATATATATGCCCATAATCCCTCTCCTCTTCTTACCCATGCTCTGTTTTGTTCTGCTACAAGAAAGCAGTAAAATCAGCTAATCATATTCTAACTCAATTTGTGATGTTCGGAAAACCACCATTCAATAAGAGTTTCTCCCTTGTTGCTGGTTGTTAGGGAAAAGGAAAAGCAATTGTTATAGGCGGAGGAATCAACAGCGTAAAGATCGATTACGCTCCTCTTTTGAGTGGAAGAACCCTAAAGGGGTCCATTTTTGGAGGGCTCAAAGTAAAATCTGATCTTCCCATCCTCATGGAGAAATGCAAAAATAAGGTATGTCCTTATCAAATTAGCATGTGGAATGAATGTATAAATTGAAGTTACATTACTTGACAATAGCATACCATTGGAATGAGGAAAGCCAACTGATGGCAGGTCTGCTTAATTTCTGACAGGAATTCGATCTTGATGAACTCTTGACTCATGAAGTTACATTACAAGATATCGACAAAGCATTTGAGCTGTTAAAGCAACCAGATTGCGTGAAGGTGCTCATCAAGATTTGATTGATTAAGCTGCTAATAAAGCCTCCTGGCCATGTTTGTGTCTGAGTTAAAAAAAAAAAAAGCTCATAAAACAGCATATCTAATAGTTTCAACTGTTTCAAGCTTTGCTACTTCTCAAGAGCAATTCGAGCATAATTTGTTGAGGTTGATGAAAAAGTAATTTGATTTAGCAGGTGCTCTAAAAGTGATAGTATGTATTTCTTGCCGGATTTTCTATTCTGAAACTTCGCTACTTAGTTTTCCCAAATACCCTAAGCGTCAGCAGCTACACAGAAATAATATACAAAAATATCTTACGTTGTTCCTTCTTGTTAGTTTATTCTTTATCTTCTGTTTTTTTTCTCTTAAAAACTAATTTCAAAAATTTTAAAAACAAAAAACAGCAACGGTACCAAACACTTGCCTTGTAGATTACTGGGATAGGAGGAATGCTGTCAACAATGTCTGGGTAGTTCAAAGATAATTGTTTGTATTAATTTATTATGTTTTTTTTTTATTACATAAAACTTGTATATATACATGTACAATAAATCCTTTTTAAGGATGAAAACCTAAGAATAGAAATATATCAAAATCTTTTCCAAACTTGTTCCTAATTTCTAGTTTTCCTGATTTGTAATATTTCTCAAACCGAAAATTAATCCTTGTCACTACTCCTCCTCAAGTTGGTGCAAAGATATCTCGTATGTCTAATTTGTTGAGGGAGCAATGAAATAGTTTACTTGATACTGCTTTAGTAAGTATATTTGCCAATTAATCCTCATATTTGACAAAAGAAAAATTCACGGTCTTCTCATCGAGTTTCTGCTTGATAAAATGTCTATCTAGTTCCACATGTTTAGTTCAATTATATTGAACTGGATTATTGGCTATGACAATTGCGGTTTTGTTGTCACAATACATCTTGATCTCAGTCTCCATAGAATATCCTAACTCTTTAAGTAGCCCCTTTATCTATAGTATTTCACATAATCCTTCGGTCATCCCTCTGAATTCTGCTTCAGCACTAGATAAAGCAACAATATTTTGCTTCTTAATTTTCTAGGTCATCAAGTTTCATCTAACAAAGGTAAAGTATCCTGATGTAGACTTTTTGTCAGTCAGATTTCCTGTCCAGTCTGCATTAGTATAACCAATGATGTTACGATGATCATTCTTTGAGAAAAGAATTCCTCTTTCCGGAGAGGATTTTAAGTATCTAAGTACTCGCAATGTTGCCTCCATATGTACTTCACTTGGGTTGTGCATGAATTGAATGACTAGACTAACTGCATATGCGATATCAGGACGTGTATGTGAAAAGTAGATGAATCTTCCCATCAATTTCTGATATCGTTCTCTATTTGTGGGAACCTGGTATAGATATTCTGCTAAACAATGATTTTGTACGATTGGCGTATCCACATGTTTGCAATCCAACATATTTGTCTCATCTAATAGGTCCAGTACATACTTCTTTTGTGAGAGGAATATGCCCAGTTTTGATCTGTATACTTCGATGCCCAAGAAATACTTCAACCCACCAAGATCCTTCATTTTAAATTCACTTCTTAGATACCTTTGTAATTCTGAAATTCCTTCTTCATCATTTTCTGTGACTATCATATCATCAACATAAAAAATCAAGGCTACTGTTTTCCTCCCATTTCTTTTTAGAAATAGTGTATGGTTCGAGTTGCTTTGGCTAAATCCATGCTTTCGCATTGCTAGACTGGATCTTCCAAACCATGCTATGGGAGATTGTTTCAGTCCATAAAGTGATTTTGTAAGCCTACACACCATATTTTTTTTCTTTTTTTTTCCAATAAAACCAAAAGGAACATCCATATACACTTCCTCCTCTAGATCTTCATGAAGAAATGCATTCTTTACATCAAATTGAGGTAAAGGCCAGTCTAGGTTTGCTGCAAATGATAGGAGTATCCGAATTGTGTTCAATTTGGTTACTGGTGAGAACGTTTCCTGATAGTCAATGCCATATTTTTGTGTATATCCTTTAGCTACCAGTCTCAAATTTCTGAAAAACTAAAAAACTGGTAGGACATCTTTCTTATGTTTCAACATATAAACTCAAGAGACCCTTGTACAGTCATCAATAAAGGTGACAAACCATCTAAAGCAAGCAGTAGTCATAACATGTGCAGGGCCCCATAAGTTAGAGTGAATAATCTCAAATGGTGCATTGCATTTATTATAACTGATGGGGTAATTTGTTTGATGACTTTTACCTAGGATACAATCCTTGCATTTAAAACTAGAGAGCATAATTTTTCAAATAAAGTAGGGAATAAATGTTGTAGATAGCTGAATGATTGTATCCTAATTGGTAATGCCATAACTAAATGTCTTGTCCTTGTCGCTGTGATGATTGGGTGGAATGAAGTTTTCCAAGGTCCAAATCATCCACATTCCTCTTAGTACCATAAAAAATCTTTTTCATGAGAACATCCTAAAACAAACAAAATGACAAGTACATTAGCATGCAACAATTTAAATCTTCTGTTACTTGCCCTAGTGATAGTAATTTAGTGGAGAGTGAAGGAACAAAAAGAGTATTAGGAAGTAGGGGTGTTCATTTTCGATTCGGTTCGATTTTTATCAAAAAAAGTAACCAAACCAAATTTTTTTAAAAAAAACCAAAACCGAACCAAAACTAGTTCAAACCGACCGGTTTCGGTTCTGTTCGGTTTTTTAAAACAAAAACCGGTTCAAACCGGTTTGGCTCGGTTTTTTCGATTTGGCTCGGTTTTTCAGTTTTGGCTCAGTTTTTTCCAGTTTGGTTTGGTTTTTTTGGTTTGGCTCAGTTTTTTTCAGTTTGGCTCGGTCTGGCTCGGTTTTTTTCTGGTTTTTTCGGTTCAGTTCAATTCAGTTTTTTCGGTTCCAGGCTTAAAAAACCAAAACCAAACCGAACCGATCGGTTTTTTTAAAATTTTAATCAATTTTTTTCACAATTCGATTTTTTCGGTTATTTTTTTCTAGTTTTCTCGTTTTAATTGGTTTATCGGTTTTTTTGAACACCCCTATTAGGAAGAGTAAATGTGGTCAATACTTCCACTATTGTGGTTGATAATTCTATTGTTCCTCCCCTTGTTACCGGATATATATTGTCATAACTTTTTTTAGGTTACTCCCACATTTATTTCCTTCTCTTAAAAAAAAAACACAAAACAATGTTGTTTTGAATGGCACTGTTCTCCTTCTTCCTCTGCACACGCAGAGGTTGGGGAAGGAGAAGTTTTGCTCCCTTATATTTTTTCCCGCTTTCTCCCTCCCTCCCCACTTGCCTAAGCTCTGACCCATGGCCTACCACCAGATAAAAAAACAGAGGGGACAAGCCCCTCGGGCGGCTGCCCAGTGGTCGCTCGACCACCTTACCCTTGTGCTATGACTGGACAGGAGTAATAGACCTCTCTCCCTATTTTTTCCCTATAAATACCGACAGGAGAGAAGAGCCAAAAGAGGGGGCAGATATAGAGAGAAAGAAGAGAGGGAAGATTGAAAAACAAAGATGATTTTTGCTTGAGATACAGAGATGAGAAAAGAGAGAAAATAGAGCAGAAGAGAGAAGAACCACCACCGCCTGCCTTCCTCATCGCCGCCACGAGAAACTCCTTGAGCCATTGTCGACAGCAGCTCCACCACCAACAGAAACGAGAGAAGAGAAGAAAACAGAACAAAAAAACACACAAAAGAAGAAGAAGAAGAAGAACCTTCGACTAGCGTTGCAATTCCCCATTACATAACCACCTTGTTTGGAAGAAGAAACACAAATAGCACTGCCACAAAGTCATTGTAGAGAAAGGAGAACATTGTTAATAGAGCAGAAGCAAAAACAAGAAAAACAAAAAAAAAAAAACAAAGGAAGAACATCCATTACACCAAAGCAGCTACCACCGTTGTTCCTCCTCTCCACTGCCACCAGCAGCACCGCCAAGAGGAGTCCCCCAGTCTGTTTTCCCCCGCCCCTCTCTTCTTCCTTCTTCTTCTTCTACTCCCCATCTCCACTATTCTGCAAGTGAACTGTCGAGAGCTGCTCCACTGTTCCCTAGGCCGGACAAGTCCGGCCCAGCCCAAAATAACTGGGTCGGGTCTGGCCTAGTCCAAAACAAAATTCAAAAAAATATATTTTTAAAAATTTATGATTTTCCTGCTTATTTTTGTACTGAATTTTGCTTAATATTGGTTTGTATTTTTGTACCATAAAGATACAAATCTGATATTAAAATACCTGGTTTTTGTCAAAACATTAAAAAAAAATATTTTTGTTTTCATGCATACGGCTAAGTCTCTCAAAGATTAAAAAAAAATCATATTGTATTTTCATACAACAAAGAAAACTTCAAAAAATATGTTTTAGCTTGCATTTTGGCTTTAATAACTAGTTTATTAAAGTCATGAGAATTAGGCCAACATTTCTAAAATTCCAAAAAAAATATTTTGTTTTATTTTAATATCTATGATTATGAACTTACACGTAAGACGTACTTCTAATATTAAAATTAGTTTCTTTAGTTGACATAGAATGATTAGGTTTTACCCGATGAGATAAGAATCTCTTTATCAATGAGAACTTTTCTTAAACCGTAGACAGACCAATAACTAGAAAACATAATGAGACCGTAGCATATATTAGACAATAAAAAATGCAGCTTACTTTAGGTAAAGCGAATTTGAGGTGTTAATACCTTCCATTTACGCAACCAGTCTCCGTACTCGATCTCTGAGACCAGTTAGGGTTCATAGTGACCAAAGTACTAGGTGGCAACTCCCATTCTATTTTTCCACCGATAAAAGACAAGAATTCCTTGTCTTCCCATATTTGTCAGATGGATACAATACTACCTGAGAGTGGACGATCGTTGCGACGCCACACACGTGCGACATATATCACCGTTAGCATTTGATGTGACCTTCCATCGAGGAATTGACTTTGTTTTAAAGTCATTATGATCATAGGTTCACCGTTGGATACTAAGTTTGTGGAACCTATAATACTTGGGTCTTGAGTTGAAGACCAAGGTTGACTGTCAAGTGGCACAAGTGTATTTGGTTCTGTAGGAGTAATAAATGTTGCGTGGTCATTCTATTCTTCTTCTTTTCCCTTCAGTTCATACAACCACTGTGCATACCTGTGTAGCTAAAAACAAGTGTCTTTGGTGTGTTTATTTCCGCCACAATGAGTGCATCTGCCCTCTTGGGCTTTTAGTCTAGAAAAAATTTATCTGCTGGAATTCAACCCATGTGGTCCAGGCCTAGTCTGTTTATTGGAAGATGATGGGCTAAAAAATGGTTTGGATGAGTTGCCACCAGGTCCAGCCCGTCTGTTCGGGCTTATAAGACTTTTGTCCTTCTGTTGTCCTAGGTTTACCATGCCTTCCCTTCTCATCTCACCATAATTTCTATCTATGCCCCTTGTTAGTAAACCAAAACTATCTCCCCCTTTCTTCTCCATTGTTGCTACCCAATTTTTAACCCAATGTTTTGATAAATATTTGAAAAAAACAAAAAAAAAAAACAATGAAAACCCCAAAAATGCATTATTGATATATTTGCATTGTTTTTAGCACTTTCAACATTGTCTCAAAAGAATTTAAATTTCAAAGGTCTTTTAAACGTGTTCGATTTTAACGCGTCATTTTCAAAGTTATTGATTTTCCTCGTTTGAATTGACGTTGATATTATCCGTGTTCAAAATAAATTCAAAATACAAAAAACAAAAACGAAAAGTTGAAGGGCTAGTTTGGAAACCTAGCAACATTTTATTTATAAATATAGTGGAAAATATTGAAACAAGGGAGGAGAAAAATTTTGAGGGGCCATTGGCGAAGAAAATTTGAAAGGAGGAGAAAAATTTAAAGGTTAAAAAAAAAGGGAAACCCTAAAAACCCAATCATTTCTTCATAACTAGTAGAGAGAGAGCCGCCACCCGGCCCTTTGGATTCTTGCCTCCCATTCTCAGAACCAGGGTCCCTCACTATCTTCCACATCGCCTCTCTCGCTCCACCCTCACTCTCCTTCACGAGATCTCCCCACTCTCAGCCCCCTAGCCTTCTTCTTTTGCCCCCATAAACTGACCTCCATTGTTTCCCCATTTCCTTTCTCCCTTAGCCAGCAGGGCTTCCCTTCTTCAGCCTCTGTTCACACCAGCCTCCATAAAGACCCAACAAACTCGGCAACCCCTTCCTTCCTGAACCAACTGGCCATCTCACCAAGATCGAGTTAGACTATCCAACAACATCTTAAACACAATGGTGCCCATAGATCCAGATATGTCCACTTTCTTCCTCCAGCTCCTCCCCGCAAACACCGTCCCCTTCCTCATCAATGGGCTCTCCTTCTCTAGTTCAGTCTCATGTAGAAGATTTAGACTGAGACCCAACCACCAAATCTGCCATCGCCAGAAGAAAAACAAACAAAAAAGAGAGAAGGTAGAGAAACTGGACAGATCTAAAAAAGATTAAAAAATAGGTTGTTTGTGCGTTTTTTTTCTTGAAAGCTGCCAATTACGACCACGCGTGGAGAAGTTGCGCCGCCACTTTTCCTCTAGATCCTAAAAGGCTTTCCGACGGTTCCTGGATTTTTGGGGTTTATTTTGTAATTTTTGAATTGTATTTGATTTATTTTGAATTTTTGTTACTTTTGTAATATGTAGTTGTGGGTGTGTGCGAGAAAAAATAGTGAAAAATGGTGTGTGGGCGTTCATATCTTTTTTTTACATTTTTTTTAATGATAAAACCAAAGGACAAAAAAAATTTAAAAAGACAAGAAGAATTTAATGTTTTAATTGGCTCACGGTTAAGGAGTACGAGCTTATATGTAAGACGTATTCCTGATATTCGATGTAAAGACAAAACCTTTAGAACTTCTATAATATATCAAAAACACGAAGCAGCTTACCTCAGGTAGGTTGAGTTAGGGGTGTTAATACCTTTCCTAGTCACAACCAGTCCCTTACCCGTGAATCTCTGATAAAGACCAATACATCCAGGTTTCCTAGTAACCTTCAATCAAATACTAGATGGCGACTTCCAAATCAGTCAAACAAACAATGAAAATTGCCAACGCCGCATAGGGCATGTGCAACAAAATAACAAACAATGAAAATTTCGACAATATTGGACTAAGCTTTGTGTTTTTGATGTGTTTAAGTTTTTTGTGTTTTGTCTTATTTTATTCTTGTTTTATTCATGCATTATATAGAGTTTCTTCATGCATCAAATGTTTTAAGTTTTGAAAGCATGCATAAGCTTTATGTTAGGTGGGAGACTAGGAACTTACTTTACGACTTTTAGTCAAGGTTTAAGTTTGTGTAAACCCCAACTCTTCGCTGAGTGCTTAGACTAGTAAGGATTGGTACATGTGAGATTTCATTTCCTACTAAGCCCTCATATTGCCTTCAAGAGGATGATCATTAGGACAATGAGAGACCCTTTTGATAGAGACCAAGTAGTAAACCTACCCTCTGTCTCACGTAAAAAGATTAGAACCTGCCTTTAGGATATATGCTCTATTTTGAGCAAGAATAAAACTTCATTTGTCATCATACAAGAGTTACGACCATATGATACCCCTTGAAGGACGAGTTCATCATATAGAAACATGTTCATACATTTATCATGTATGCTCCAAGGTTAAAACATAGGCTCCTCCATTTGAGGTCTATTCCACTGGACTGTGAAAGAAGATGAATAATGAAGAAAGGGATCAGAGAAAGACTCATTGTCATAAGAAAGTTGAAGGCAGCAAATGTGAAATAGCAAAACTCATGAATCGGCTTGAACAGGTGTTGAGCTTCAAAAATGGAAAGGGAACGTCTGCACAACCACTTGTTGGAAAGTAGTTTTAGATCATCTATAATTTTATCCCACTAGTGTCAACATTAAAACACAAAAATAGGGAGAAGAGATAGACTTGGGCTGAAAAGGAAGAATATTGAAACTTGAACATAGAAAAACTCCCTTTAGAGGTGTCTGTTTGCTATACCATCAGTAAGGAATCAAAAAGGGAGACAAGAGTTTTAGATTCATCAAGTTCTCCTTTAGTAGAGACAACACGTGATTTCACAAGTCAGCAGTGGCAATGCTACATGTTTCCTAGCACTGCCAAGATTACCTGTTGTTGGAAGGTTTCCAACAATCCTCAGATAATAGGTCTTACTATAGCATCAATCGCTTAAGTGTCTTTGTCAAGATTGACATCTCTCTACCGCTTGAGTTAGTCGACTAGCATCTGTTAGATTCTAGACTTGTTGCCCCGACTCCAACAAATCCCATGCAACCACCGTTCCTTTGGTGGTATAATCCAGACAAGAGATGTGAATATTATGGTAGGGTTCTGTGGCCATTTTAGTTGAATAATTGCAAGAATTTCAAGAATCGATTTCGAAGGATGGTGAGCAAGAGGCAAGTTGAGTTTATGAAAGATGATGTCATCAACCATATTGTCACCACAACATCCTCGGAATGATAAGTGATCGAAAATGCTTGGCCAAACACAGATGTCGTCAGAAAAGTTAATCCAAGAAGGGTGTTAAACTGTCAATCATTTTGTTATGGATTTGTGATATTCTGCATTTTGTTTTGGGATCACATCTCATCCTTTAACGAAACATTTCTTTTTTTTTTTTGTCTCTTTGTTGTTTTGAAATAACAAGATGTTTCTTTCAAAGTTTATTTTTGGAAAAATATTTTGATCGAACTCTAATACGCAAGATTAAGGCTAATCAATCCTGAAGATTTAAAGTGTTTTGATTGCAAAAATAACTCGATGCTTGTTAAAATGGCATAAGGTGACCAAACAATTTTGAACTCACACATGAAATTAAACCACACACCATATACTTAAGTTTTAGCAGTATACATAATGACATGTAGTAAATTCGATAGCTATGGACTCGTGAATCATTGATTTTTACAAGTCCCAATCATTATACTAAATGAGGTCAAAATTTATCAGTTCTAACCGACCTTACTTGAAATGAGAAAATACCATCTTTGTTATCCCTTCATTTTATAAAGATTATATCCCTTGCAATCCCATTTTGAGCCTGATAGAATATTCTTTTCAAAAGAAACCCTGATTAGGATCACACCCCACACTTTGGAAAATAAGAGACTTTTGTTAGAAAAGATGAAGACAATAATAGAATCACTGGTAAAAGGAATGTTAAGAATGAAAATCCAATGATTGAGAGAGGGCTAAAAGATAGAAACCATAGACTTGGGGCATGTAAGAAAACTTTGAGGAAGGCTATGAAAGCAAAAAAAAAAAAAAAAGGTGAAAATTGCTTATACTTAAAGGCAAATCAAGGATAAAGGAAGGAGAATGCCTATCAAGTCTAGGTAGAGCAAAAGAATTTTCAATCAAGGAAAGACAAAGCAAATGCCAAAAGTCAATACCAGAAAAAATACTGGGTTGCAAACATTGTCTTTTGATATCTATGATAAAGTCTCTGATGTCTTTAAATGATTTAGATTGGTTATTCATCAAGGAAGAGGTTAGATATGCATTGTGACCTATGTTAAGGTAATTCTGATTTTTGAGGTTAACAAGGTTATATGTCACTTTCTCTACAAAGATAACAAGAGAAAAAGAATTGATGAATGATTGATGTTGATCCTAGGTCTTTGAAACCCTTAAACATCTTTTGAGCCTTGAAATTCCTTTCTTTCATAGCCATGAACCATAGCCTACATTGCTTTTAAAAGCCTTTTTTGATCAAGTAAGCAATCTGAATTGATAAATGATGCTCTCAAAACTTCAAGAGTTTTTCCATAAGAGTCATAACTTCATGAATTAAGCTACTAGTTATTATGCATGTTGATAAAATAAGTGCTCAAAAGAAAACAATCTTTCTTGATAAAGCCTTAAATTTTGACTTGAGCATTTTGAAATTTATAGAAGGTTACCTCATCACATGCCATCAAATGATATACCCAAGACTAGAGATTAAAATTGACACAAGGAACTATAAACAAAGCAATTTTAATCTTACAATGAGTTAATCAAAGGACTACATGTATTGAATGGCATGTATTGGGTATTTGACCAAACAAGCTTGATTTTCAAAAAATACATCTCTGATTTCATTTCAACAATTAGACTTGAATAGACATGACTTTTGAAATATGAGATTTGATTCCAGAACAAGAAAGATTATCAAACAAGAAGAACATCAATTGAATTTGTAAAATCCTTAACAGAAATGACATCAACACTTCTCGATACTCCTTGAAAAGTTGAGTAGCCGGGGGGCAATATTATGGCCCCTAAAAAGAAAAACAAATAATATTCAAATCAGTTGGGGGTAAGATGATCAAATGATGAATCAGTGAACTAAGAACAATATGGTTTAAAGGAAAATAATAAGTGAATGAGCACACTCAGATCAATTAAAGGAAATGATGTTCAAGAACAGTTTATAATCCAGTAAACCTCAATAGCAATTGAGAGTCAAGTTGTACCTGAAGGACATCTTCATATCGTCGTCTTGGGTTTACCCTCTGAAACATGGTCATGACTCCTGAAAGATGTTATCACTTGGTTGCTTTTGAATGAATGTTGAAAGGATGCATATCACCAAGACTAACTATGAGACCATCTATTTTAAAGCCCAAAGGCACACTTCACCGCATGAATATGGGTGCTAAATTGAACATCACTGATAATTCCAATGCATTTCTTTTCACGATCTGATCAAACAGGTTGAGAAGAACTCATTGAGAAAAACATTGAACATATAATAAGCAAGCTTTCACTACAAGCTATGAGATGCGTGTCTGGATAGTTTCCATGAAGGTTGATAATAGCATATACTTGAAGGGTTTGTTCTCACTAGAAGCAAGTTTGTGATTAATTGGCAATTTAGAAGGAGGTCAAAACTATAAAACCTCTTGATAGGTATCAGCAGGATACACACAACTATCAAAGAACAAGTCTTGATAGAATCTAGAAGATAAACAATTTGTTAAGCTCCTTCATGATGAATCAAGCAACATCACACTTGTGGGTATTGTCAAGCTTGATAAACAACGAAAGCAGTAATCATCGCGGACAGCCTAGGATGGGCACTACACTTACAGCTGATGAGAGGCTAACACGCAAATGAGCCGGTAAATTAGAAAGACAGAGAAGGCTTCAGAATATAAACAAAGGTACCTTATGACGATGGAGCATTGAAGAGGAGGGACCTATATTTCAAATCAGGTAAGGATGCATGCATGTCATCCAACCTCAAAGCATTGCACATATATTTTTTATTTGTTATAGGAAAATCCTCAATGAAGTCCAGTAAGATTATGGACAGAAAGAATCATTGAGTTGATAATAACAAAGAATCATGACTTTGACCCTGGAACGGGAAAAAGATGAGATGAACTATACCATTAGAAAAATCTCAAAGAAATAAAAAGATCAACCCTGTCATCAAGAAGAGTTTTAAGGTCAACCTTGCAATCAGGAAACACTAAGTTTTCCAGCCCTATCCGGTCATCCTGTCAAGACTTTTCTAACCAAGTAAGTCATCTTACACCTAGGTAGGTCACCCATAATAATGAGACCATTTTTCACTTGGGTAGGTCACCCATTACAATGAGACCATCTTTGTATTTTCCATGTGGGTAGATCGCCCGTTATAATGAAACTATTTTTTATCTTCCATCTAGGTAGATCACCCATTATAATGAGACCATCTTTGCATTTTTCATATGGGTAGGTCACCCATTACAATGAGACCACTATTCATCTTTCATCTAGGTAGGTCACTTATTACAATGAGATCGTTTTTCATATTTCCATTTGGGTAGGTCTTCCATTATAATGAGACCATTTCCACCTGGGTAGGTCACCCATTATAATGAGACTATTTTTGGAAAATCTTTGCATTTTTTCACCTGGGTAGGTCACCCATTACAATGAGACCGTTTTTCACATCATTTTCCACTTGGGTAAGTCACCCATTACAATAAGACCACACACACATTTTTGTATTGATTCTGGTTAAAGAAAATCGCTAGATGGGATCTCAGGTTAACCCAACCACACACAGAGTTTAGCATTGGTTAAAGGGAATCGCTAGATAGGATTTCAAGTTGACTAAGCTACACACAAACTTTGGTTCTGGTTAAAGGGGATTGCTAGAAGGGATCTCAGGTTAGCCCAACCATATAAACTTTGGTTCTGGTTAAAGGGGATAGCCAGATGGGATCTCAGTTTAGTCCAACCATACACAGACTTTGGTTCTAGTTAAAGGAGATTGCCAGATGGGATCTCAGGTTAACCTAATCACATATATAATTTAGCTTTGGTTAAAGGAAATCGCCAGATGGGATTTCAGGTTGACCGAGCTACACACTGGTTCTTGGTTCTGGTAAAAGGAGATCGCCAGATGGGATCTCAGGTTAACCCAACCACACATAGAATTTAGCTTCGGTTAAAGGGAATCGTCAGATGAGATTTCAGGTTGAACGAGTTACATGCAAAGATTTTGGTTCTGGTTAAAAGAGATCGACAGATGGGATCTTAGGTTAACCCAATCGAAAGGGCAGGTCGCCCGTAAAAATAGACCAGTGTGAGTATGTGTGGGCAGGTTGAACGAGTTACATGTAAAGATTGAGATTTCAGGCTGAACGAGTTACATGCAAAGATTTTGGTTCTGGTTAAAGGAGATCGACAGAGGGGATCTTAGGTTAACCCAATCAAAAGGGCAGATCGCCCATAAAAATAGACCAGTGTGAGTATGTGTGGGCAGGTTGCCTATGAAAATAGACCACGTAAGTGTGTGTGGGCTGGTCACCCTTGAAAATAGACCAAACTAAGTATGTGTGGGCAAGTCGCACATGAAAATAGACTAGTATGAGTGTGTGGGCAGGTTGCCCATAAAAATAGACCAATTTTCTTCAAAGGGGGCAAGTCACCCAAAATAATGAGACCATTTTCTTTTAAAAAGTGAAGTCCTTGGATGAGTGGATAACTCAGCAAGCCAGGAAGAGTTTCTGTTTTCTTTACAAGCTTACGATGTAAAATATTGAGCAGGTATTGCTTCGTAAGCATTGTAAAGAAGGGACATCTGTTGCTACCCAATTTTGACCCAATGTTTTGATAAATATTTGAAAAAAAAATAGAAACAACAATGAAAACCCAAAAAATGCATTCTTGATATATTTGCATTGTTTTCAGCATTTTCAACATCGTCTCAAAAGAATTTAAATTTCAAAAGTCTTTTAAATGCATTCGATTTTAACGCGTAATTTTTAAAGATATTGATTTTCCTCGTTTGAATCGACATTGATATTATCTATTTTCAAAATAAATTCAAAATACAAAAAACAAAAAAAGAAAAGTTGAGGGACCTTTTTGGAAACCTAACAACATTTTATTTATAAATACAATGGAAAATGTTGAAACAAAGGAGGAGAAAAATTTTGGGGGGCCATTGGCGGAGAAAATTTGAAGGGGAAAGAAAAATTTGAGGGTTAGAAAAAAAGGAAACTCTAAAAACCCAATCTTTTCTTCATCACTGGTAGAGAGAAAGCCGCTACCCCCTTCCATTTGGATTCTTGGCTCTCACTCTCAGAACCAGGACCCCTCACTTTCTTCCCTGTCGCCTCTCCCGCTCCACCCTTACTCTTCCTCATGAGATCTCCCATCTCTTAGCCCCCCAGCCCTCTCATTTTCCCCCCATAGATTGACCTTCATTGTTTCCCCATTTCTTTTTGCCCTTAGTCAGCAGGGCTTCCCTTCTTTAGCTTTTGTGCACACCGACCTCCTTAAAGACCCGACAGACTCAATAACCCCTTCTCTCCTGAACCAACCGGCTAGCTTGCCAAGATCGAGTCAGACCCTCCAGCAGCATCCCAAACACAACGGCGCCTACAAATCCAAATCTGTCCACTTTCTTCCTATGGCTCCTCCAGGCAAACGTCGTCCCCTTCCTCGTCAATCAGCTCTCCTTCTCATGTTCAGCCTCATGTAGAAGATTTGGATTAAGACCCAACCACCAGATCTGTCATTGGCAGAAGAAAAACAAACAGAGAAGGGAGAAGGTAGAGAAACTGGACAGATCTAAAAAAGATTGAAAAAATAGGTTGTTTGTGCGTTTTTCTCTTGTTGTAAGTGACGGTGATCTTTACCGCCGGTAAGGAACGAAAGAGGGGGGAAACTGCTCCAGACCCCCATGTTTACTTGGACTTTCTTGTGGCAGCCGCACGTGGAGAAGATGCCAGTCACTTTTCCTGTTGATCCTAGAAGGCTTTCCGACAGTTCCTGGATTTTTAGGGTTTATTTTGTAATTTTTGAATTGTATTTGATTTATTTTGAATTTTTTTATTTTTATAATATGTAGTTGTGGGTGTGTGAGAAAAAATAGTGAAAAGTGGTATGTGGGTGTTTATAGCTTTTTTTATGTGTTTTTTTTTAATGATAAAACCAAAAAGACAAAAAAAATTTAAAAAGATAAGAAGAATTTAATGTTTTTATTCACTCATGGTTAAGGATTACGAGCTTATATGTAAGACGTATTCCTGATATCTAATGAAAAGACAAAACCTTTAAAACTTCTATAATATATCAAAACCACGAAGCAGCTTACCTCAATTAAGGTGCGCTAGGGGTGCTAATACCTTCCTTAGTCACAACCAATCCCTAACCCGTGAATCTCTGACAAAGACCAGTACATCCGGGTTTACCAAAAGATTGATGTCTTCTCCCAAGTGCAGGAGTGTCGAAGTAATAAATAACCCGGCAAGATCAGGGTCAAACCATAGGGAGGTTAACTATATAAATTATAAATAACAACAACAATAAGTTAAAGAGAGCTTTGAGATGTGATATTGATGTAAGGATTAAACAATGATAAAATAATTGTCAAGGTTAGAAGATCCACTAATGGTATTTCAAACAAGTATAGTATAAACTCTTTTTATTACTTAACTGGAAACCACACACAAATGAGGTTCCAATCGGATTATAAATTGTTAACATGATTACATTAGTTATTTTATTCGAATAATGCTAATACTTGTAAATGTTGTCAGACATTCATGATTATAACTTATGTTAACAACAAATCAAGTTCTTTTCATAACACATGTGTCTGTTATACCATATGGTTGGGCTATGAAAGTGCCAAGTATTTGTTGTACCTAAGGTTATACAACATAAATCTAGATTAAACAAGCAAAGTATTAAAAGTGAACAAGATAACAAATATAAAACATGTTAGTATCAAACATTAAGGTCCATGTTGAGTTTATATTATACTTATTTTTACACCATTAGTGTAGCCTTTTCACCTTGACATGATAAACTTAGCTAAACATAATGAAAGAGAGAAATATAAATAAACAAGGAAAGGAAATGAAAAGCATAAGCAAGAGATTAATATAAGCAAAACTTAAGCATTACAAAATATTAAGAGAGAGCAAGAGCATGATCTTGATCTGAAAACCAAGATGCCTAACTACATGGCAAATGCCTCATTTTATAGGCCAAAATTCGAAACTATTGATTTGTTGACTAATTGTTGAGTGGGTGGCCACATCTTGACTTGGTGACAATCCTTATCTTCTTGTCTGCCAAAAACATCATTGATAACGTCATAATTTTAACAGACTTAAATCATGAAAGTTCTAGTAAATTGTCTCAGATTTCTAGAAAAAAAAAGTTTAGGTAATTTGGACTTCTAGAACTCAAGATATGGGTTGAACCCTGAACAGTGTCTGGTCTGCAAGACAGATTTAGACTTCTCTGTTGTTGCTATAATTTGGACTTGAAAATGGCCTTTTTAAATCTTGGACCCATGAAAGTTTTAGGCCTATTTCTTAACTTTTTATCCATATAAGGCAGACCTAAATCCAAGATCTACAGCTCCAAATATAACCCGATGATCGAACAGTGTTCTAGTTTGGACTGAATCAGCATCTCTTTTCTAAATTTAGCCCTCTCGTTGTCCTTTCAATTTCCGTATTTAAACTCATCAATCAATCCTTTTATTTATGTGATAGGCCTGCATTTAAGATGAACATTTACCATAAATTAAAGGTATCTTATGGTATCAGACTTGTTATTATAAAACATGCTTTAAGTACTAATTAGGTTTCTTAGTAATCTTCAATCAAATACTAGGTGACGACTCCCAAATCAATCAAACAAGCAACAAAAATCATCATCGACGCCACGCGAGGCACGTGCGACATCCATCATTACTGTTCGTCTGGTGTTCTCTCTTCTTACTTGAGCGAAGGCTTGCTCGATCGATGTTAGAGGGATCTGTTAAGAATGTCTTAGCGGGTCTGATCAAATTGGTCATCCAAACCATCGAAGAAGGTATAAATTTGATATTCTTGAATTAATTTGTTGTATTTCTGTATGTCCTCATTGCATGTCATGGGATTTGGGCGTCTGTAGTCAATCTCTCGCTAGAGAAATTGTAAGCCAGTGTAGTAGTCTTCTAAAGAACCCTTTCCTTGTGTGATTCAACTGACTTTTTGTTTTAGGTCATATACTTGAACATTATCTCCTTCATCGAAGTATGTTGTGGCAATGGCGTCCCAAACACCTTTAGCTGTAGGAAACCTAATAAAATTCCCAATTAAATCTAGGGTTAGGGAATTGATAATCCAACCTTTAACAATTGCATTTTTTGCTTTCCATTTAATGTATGTTGGGTCGGTCAGAAAGTATTGGTTGTTTGATTTCGTTGGTGATTAATCCAAGTTTGTCTCTGCTAGAGATGAACATCTCCATGATCTGTGAACATAGTTCATAATTCTAGCCATTAAGTTTGATTCCAGGGACGACAATTGGCAGGTCAGGGTTTTGGGTAAAGTTGGTTTGAGTGTCGATTCTGGAATTTGTGGTTGTAATCTAAGCATGGTTTGGTGGGTTCGGTTCTGCCAATGTTTTAGGTTATCTGTGAATTGAAAAAGGTTTAGATTCAGATCGTCTGCTCTGATACCATGTCAACAGTGTCTAGCTAGTTTAGAGATAATTGTTTGTATCAATTAATTGTGCTCTTTCTTTATTGCATAAAACTTGTATATATACATGTACAATAAATCCTTTTTAAGGATGTAAACCTAAGAATAGAAATATATCAAAATCTTTCCTAAACTTCTTCTTGATTTCTAGTTTTCTTGATTTGTAATATTTCCTAAACCAAGAATTAATCCTTGTCAGCATTCAATCCGTCAATGACCTTGAAAGTTATATTGAAGACCATTGCTCTGCACAACACGTCACTCTTTAATGTCCAAGTTTTGTTATTTACAACTTTAATGTCTCTGCTTTATTATTATTATTATTAACATACATGTTTGGTTAGCTTCTGTGTATGATAAGGGAATTTTTATCATGTATATTTTCCACATTTATGCTTGATTTTGAAATATTTTGGATGTGTTGCACAGGTTAAATAAAACTTTAGATCCTTTTTTGAACTATTGACCTCGTGAGAAATTAATGTGTTTTCAGATATTAGATTACTGAGTAGGCAGAATCTGGTAGTAAAACCAAACATTGATTGATTTTGGGCTACAAAGAAAGTTATACAACTCAGTT
Organism: Populus nigra; assembly: GCF_951802175.1. Classification (NCBI taxonomy): domain Eukaryota; kingdom Viridiplantae; phylum Streptophyta; class Magnoliopsida; order Malpighiales; family Salicaceae; genus Populus; species Populus nigra. Next base: position 10,315,743 of record NC_084862.1, on the reverse strand, counting down.
TCAGGTGTTCGCCATCATTTTCAAATATCTAAGATGAAGGTCTATAAAACATATAAGGGCATAGAACTCATTTTTGTTGTTTTGAAGCCCTAAAAGCGAGTCGAAAAGCAGGGATTAAATTAGACGCGAACTTCCTGCACTCCAAATGTTGTCTAGGGTTATGGCTCGTATCTCAAGTCTTAGAGGTCTAAAAATTACAAGATCGGTGTCGTTAGAAAGAAGATTTGATTTTCTACAATTTCTCCAGAAATAGAGATCTTTGAATTTGCACGTTTCCTACCTCAAATCTGGCTCGCAATACTCGGATAGGAAAGGATTAAGAAACAGAGAAGGAAATTTTCTTCTTTTCATCCGGGGGTAAAAAGACCAGAATATAAAAGAGAAAAAGAGGGGTTCAGCGGGGCACACAGAGAGACATAGAGAAGCCACATAATACACTAAAAGAAGAGAGGATGAGGCACAAAAAGAGAGAGGAAAACAAAGACGAAGTGAAGATAAAAACAGAGACAAATAGGGGGGTGAAAATCAGAGAAGTTTGGAGGGCACCTATCTATTATACTGTCATTCTCTGCTTTTTAGTAATGTTCATCGTACCAAGTTTGTTTCTCTTTAATTTAACTATGGAGTATACTTGTATTCTTGAATTTTTTATGTAACCTTATTATGAATATGTGAACAATTTCTTTGATTGAATTATTACATTAGTTGTTGAGTATTTCATTCTATGTTTAATGCGTATGTATGTTTGGCCAACATCTGCATGATTTGGAATTCAATTTGAGACTAAGAAGTGATAATTGTTTTAGTTATTATTTGAAATACCTTAAGAAACCTATAGGATAGAGATATTCTAGGAACTTTTGTAATTGTTGAAGGTTTTACGGTACTTAATAAATTTCAAAAAGTTTAGAAATTTTATAGAGTATACTCTACTCATCACTTTATTACTTGTTACAATTCGTGCACTTGCAAAATTAATCAACAGTGTACGTTGACTAATTTTATATGTCTTGAAATTAATAATTATATAAGCCCTTAATAACTCTAAAATAGCTCAAATTCATGATTATTAGATAGCAAACCAAAAATAAGACCCGCTCATATTCTTACAGAGGGTGACACCACCATGCCCATCACTCTATTATCATTTCCTGTTAATCTATTAATTATTATTGTTATGGTTAATTCACATAAATTGTTTCTGTGTCAATGTATTTAAATTTTAATCAATAACATCTATCATTTGTTAAAAAAAATAACTATAAAATTTGAATTATAATTTCTTGACATATGTTATCATAAATTATTTTTATTTAAACTAATTGAAGGCTCGTATCATAAGTTTCAATTTAAAACATAATACTATATTAATTCCGACAGCAGAAGCAAGAACTAATTAACTTCACAAGTATCGTGTATGATATTTGTACCGTACTAATATGTACACGTCAGTAGGTGGTGGTGGGTGATCGGTGACCAATAATTTTCTCTATATAAATATATGCTCTATGATCTCGTCCATCTGTTTATTAATATTGATGGGGACCACAGGGCATGCTCTATTATTGAGCAACTTGGTCTTGGGTCAATCATGAGGTGATAAATTGTACATAAAAGCGCAATTTAAATGTTTTCATACGCTAGCATCACTGTTTTGGAACGAATCCCTTTAATTTCCTGATGAATTCATTAAACTATTTTGGTGCATGAAACATGAGGTTTGTGACCAGGAGTGAGAAAAAAATCAAAAAATTAATTAAATTAAAAAAATTAAAAAAAATTAAGAAAACTAAATTATAAAAAAAATCAATTGAATCGATTAAAATATTTTAAAAAATATTTGCTTCGGTTTCATAAAGCTGAAGCTGAAAAACCGAACCAAACTGAAAAAATAATAAAAACCAAACTGAAAAAAAACCAAATCAAACTGAAATCAAGCCCATTAAAAAGTCTAAAAAAACCCTAAAAAATAATATAATTTTTTATTTTTAATATAAAATAACCAAAATGATACCAAAATTAAACCAAACCAAATAAGACAAACATTAATAAATTAATTTTTAATTTTTAATATAAAATAATCCAACAAAACCGATAGACTTGTTATTCTTTATGACAAAGTATCATAAACAAGAAAGACAACCTTTTTCTTATATAGGTGTCGTTTTCAAGTCTCGTTAATTTAGACCCCACACGTTTTTTATCATAAACTAATTGAAAGCTCATATTAGAAGTTTTAATTTTAAATAAATTAAAATATTTTTTATTTATTTTTTATTTTTGACATTAACATGTCAATATCTTCTACCAATATTAAAAAATATATTAATTTAATATTTTTTTCAAATAAAAAATAATTTATGTGTTTGGTATTGTGATGCGTTTTTAAAAAATACTTTTTAATTTAAAATATATTAAATATTTTTATTTTTAATATTAGAACATCAAAATCTTCTATAAATAATTAAAAAAATATTAATTTAATATTTTTAAAATAAAAAATAATTAAAAAAAAAAACATTTCAAACAGAGAAATAAACACTCGTTGTAAAACAACTGCCGTAACAATGCATAAGACACAGATAGAGGAGGGAGGAGTCCGAATCCTAAATTAAGGTCAGGAGAGGACCGGAGGAGTTGTCCCATTCTACCCTTTTCTCTCTCTACATTAGATTTGTTAGTTGCCTGCACAGCATAAGCAAAAGCATTCCTCAGCAATCCATATTCTAAAATCAAAACTCCTACTTTAGATTTGTTAGTTGCCTGCACTGCATAAGCATTCCTCGGCAATGTCAAAGAGCCGCAGCTCACAGATTATAACATGTAAAGGTATGCTGATGAATGAGTTTGCTTCATGTGTGCTCGCGTAGCCACAGAAACATAATTCCTTTGCTTACAGTTGTTAACTTGCCATCTGGGCTTCTTCTGACAGCGGCAGTAATATGGGGAAGTGGGGAGCCATTGAAGGTTGAAGAGATACAAATAGAACCACCAAAATCAACTGAAGTTCGAGTGAGGATGCTATATGCAAGCGTGTGTCACACTGATGTCTTACGTGCCAGACGCAAAGGAGATCCTGTTGTAATACAATTTACTTGATTTTCATGACCATCCTTGCATAATTATTATTAATGTCTCTCCAGCTTGCTTTGTTTCACCATTTTATCTCCTTTTCCAGCCACTTTTTCCTCGAGTCCTGGGCCACGAAGGCGTTGGGTAAGCCCTCTTCTTACTACATATATCAAAACTAGTACCCAAAAGCTGGGCTAGCTAGCTTTTGATGAATAAAGAGCTGATCTTACACTAACTTGAATTGTACTCCCAATGAAGAACGGTGGAGAGCTTTGGGGATGAAGTCAATGGTCTTGAAGAAGGAGATTATGTGATACCGACAATGTTAGCAGAGTGTGAAGCCTGCGAGAATTGTACATCAGCGAACACCAATTTATGCCTGACATACCCTTTAAGTCGTAGTGGTCTAATGTTAGATGGCACTTCAAGAATGTCCATCAAAGGGCAGAAGTTGTATCACATGTTTACTTGCTCCACCTGGTCCGAATACATGGTTATTGATTCCAATTATGTAAACAAGATCGATCCAAGCATACCTCTGTCTCATGCCAGTGTTTTATCATGTGGATTTTCAACTGGATTTGGAGCAGCTTGGAAGGAAGCTCAGGTTAAAATGGGATCAACTGTGGCTGTTTTAGGCCTTGGAGCTGTTGGACTCGGGGTTTGTTTTGTTCTTTTCCTTTCCTTTCCTTTCCTTTCCTTGAGAAAAAAAAGAAGAGGGTGTAGAATATTTTGCTGATGCCCTTATTTGTCTCTCAAAAATCTCTGTAAATGCAGGTCACAGAAGGAGCTCGAATGCTAGGGGCAGCTAAGATAATCGGCGTTGATAAGAATAGCATGAAAAAAGACAAGGGGCTAGCTTTTGGAATGACCGATTTCATTAACCCTGATGAGTGTTCGGATAAATCTATTTCACAAATGATAAAAGACCTGACTGGTGGAATGGGAGTGGATTATTGCTTTGAGTGCGTTGGTGCCGAGTCCTTGATTAATCAAGCCATCCAAGCCACAAAAGAGGTGTGTGTGTGTGTGTGTGTGTGTGTGTGTGTGTGTGTGCCCATAATCCCTCTCCTCTTCTAATCCATGCTCTGTTTTGTTCTGCTACAAGAAAGCAGTAAAATCAGCTAATCATATTCTAACTCAATTTGTGATGTTCGGAAAACCACCATTCAATAAGAGTTTCTCCCTTGTTGCTGGTTGTTAGGGAAAAGGAAAAGCAATTGTTATAGGCGGAGGAATCAGCAGCGTAAAGATCGATTACTTTCCTCTTTTGAGTGGAAGAACCCTAAAGGGGTCCATTTTTGGAGGGCTCAAAGTAAAATCTGATCTTCCCATCCTCATGGAGAAATGCAAAAATAAGGTATGTCCTTATCAAATTAGCATGTGGAATGAGAAAATGAAAGGTGCCCCCTATTTGTTTTAGAAAAAAATAAAACCATTTACCTTACTTGACAATAGCATACCACTGGAATGAGGAACTCCATAAATTAAGAGAAACTGATGGCAGGTCTGCTTAATTTCTGACAGGAATTCGATCTTGATGAACTCTTGACTCATGAAGTTACATTACAAGATATCGAGAAAGCATTTGAGCTGTTAAAGCAACCAGATTGTGTGAAGGTGCTCATCAAGATTTGATTGATTAAGCTGCTAATAAAGCCTGGCCATGTTTATGTCTAAGTAAAAAAAAAATAGCTCATAAAACAGCATCTGAAATAAAGTTGCCAGGATTAGAAAACATGCTCACGAAGTCTAGCAAGATGTACGCCCGAGTACTGAATATCGATGGATCGAATAGTTTCAAGCTTTGCTACTTCTCAAGAACAATTCGGGCATAATTTGTTGAAGTTGATGAAAAAGTGATTTTGATTTGGCAGGTGCTCTAAAAGTGATGGTATATATTTCCTGCCAGTTTTCCTTTTCTGAAACTTTGCTACTTAATTTTCCCAAATACCCTCGAGCATCAGCAGCTACACAGAAATAATATACAAAAATATCTTCCGTTTTTCCTTCTTGTTAGTTTACTCTGTATCTTCTATTTTCTCTTAAAAACTAATTTCAAAAATTTAAAAACAAAAAACAGCAACGCTACCAAACTCTTGCCTTTTAGATTACTGGGATAGGAGGAATCCGGCATTCAATCCATCAATGACCTCGAAACAACCAAAGCATGCATAAACCCCGCGTGGTCCTGTCTCTTAAAGCCCCAATCATATGGTAAAATCTTCAGTCAATGGTGTGTACATGTAGTGTGAAGTTGAGCAGTCAATTATCACATACACCTCTCATAACCAATACATTGACGCAAGAACTTCAGAATACTAAAGCCGATATTTGAAGATTGTCAAGGAAACAGAACTGTTTTATGTCATCCTACCAGCATCCTTTTGTAGCAGTTCATACATAAATATTTTGTTAAGACTTAAAACCAGGGCTCAACAGGGACACCAAGAATTCGGGCACCAATTGAATAAACAGGACGAAACTAGAAAGAAAAAATCAGCATGGTGCTATCACAGATATGAAAATGATTCCTGAGGATCAATTCAAAGATCCGTGATGCTGTCACAGCTCAATAAAAGAGGTCATCTGGTCTCGTAAACAAGACTTCTGGACTCGTTCTAGCATTGATCAGAAGAGAATGGACAGAAAAAAATGTCTAAAGCAGCTGTGAAAAAATCAGCATGGTGCTATCACAGATGTGAAAATGATTCCTGAGGATCAATTCAAAGATCCGTGATGCTGTCACAGCTCAATAAAAGAGGTCATCTGGTCTCGTAAACAAGACTTCTGGACTCGTTCTAGCATTGATCAGAAGAGAATGGACAGAAAAAAATGTCTAAAGCAGCTGTGAAAAAATCAGCATGGTGCTATCACAGATATGAAAATGATTCCTGAGGATCAATTCAAAGATCCGTGATGCTGTCACAGCTCAATAAAAGAGGTCATCTGGTCTCGTAAACAAGACTTCTGGACTCGTTCTAGCATTGATCAGAAGAGAATGGACAGAAAAAAATGTCTAAAGCAGCTGTAGAATGCTGTTTATATGGCTTTCAAACATAATCCCTAAACTTTTAGACCAATAAAACAGCTAACTACATCGTTCATATTCTCATTTAAACATCACGAAAAGCAACCTTTAATCAACAGTAATGGCAAAAACACATGGTTCATGCTGATCTTCAAACATTACATGGTCTCAGAAATTATTATGAACAAACAGAAACGAATCTCACATTGTAGCTTCCATCTCAGGATCAGCTTCAAGAGGCACAGGAGGAGAATTATTGCCACCTCTCAGACGAGAAGATACTTTGTCAATAGCAGAATTCAGTTGGCTGATTTTTGCATTCAAGGTCTTCCTGGTCTTCTGCTTTTTCCAGAAAAAGGAAGGATGTCCGATGTTAAATTTCTTTCATAGCTATCCAACAAGCAGAAAAGATGCATGATGAATAAAATGTAATTACCTCTAAACCTTCATCATAGTATATTGGCCGCTTGGCCTTCCGAAATCCATATTCATCTTCATTTAGCAGGGATCTTCTAATCTGAACAATACAAGGAAACAAGCATGAAACCAGCTCGTACTAGAAACACCCTTTACTTCAAAAGAGTAATAAACCATAAGCATTTCTCAAACAAGAGTAACAAAGAACATCTCCGTTTTGGTTCCATCCAACAACAATATTTTTGATAAAGCATATATGAACAATTTTTCTTCTTGCACAGAACTTCAGTAATAATGAGTCATCATGGTGAGACATGCAGCATCTGGAAATAAAAGAAAAATCACAGAAATATATACAGACAGCTACAAGTAATGAAATAAGGTAACACTAGTGATACTCTAATAGTTTATTTAATGACGAACTGAAATTATGTTCTGCCATGATCATTAGATTAGTTAACAGGAAGGTAAGGGGAGAGCTCGTGTCAGACTATGGAGAATAGGAGCAATAAAAGGCTAGCAAACAGCTGAGCAAAGAAAATATCAAGATAAAGCATATTGAATATATGCCATGCATAGTATGAGATGCTATTTAATTTTATTAGTAGTCAGTAGGCTATGGATACATTGTTATCAAGAAGTAAAATGAAAAAAAAAAGACAGGCAATCATACAGATTCTACTGTTAGATCTGCATAACAAGCAAACGCCTTTTGAGAAGCATGAAGATTGAACATTCAACTACTTTCATTTAGACATCCAGACCTATACTAGACCCGATGCAACATGTACTTACCAATTGTTGTGCAAAGGTTGCGCAACTTGAGACAGGCAGGATGATTTATTTCAATGAACAGCCAACATTTCAGGTCCCTTATACGAAGCATTTAAGTACTTTGTAGCTTAAAGGGCAAGAAATCTAATCACCTGAGGAGCAAAAATATATGCTACAGTTCCAAATACAGCACCTCCTAAAAGAAAACCAGCAACAAAATCACCGCCGCCACCGCTGCTACCATCACTGCATATAACAGAGAGAAACAAAAGAAGATGATGATGAGTTACAGCAAAAGAGTACAGGGCTGCTTTAAACAACAGCTGCCTAAGGGAGAAACGAAACAACATCATAAATGATAAATAGACAAAACCAGGGGCTCGGCTCAGATAAGAAAAATGAGATGGATGCAAATGGGGTTCAATTCTTCCAAGTTAGAATGGATATCAGAGATCTGATCTAATTGAGTCAACAACCCTCCAATATTAACAACTTCGTAAGCAAAAATTTAACACTCAAAATGTAGGCAAACACATTTAACTCCCAGTTGGAAATGAACATATTCGTGCATTTCTTGGCATGAAATAGGGATACCAACATGATGACTATTTTTCAAAAGGCTTATCAGTTTCTGATATCAAATAATATGGATGTGGGAATCAAGAACAACAAGCATACTTGTATTGGGCACGAACTGCCAACTTGGGGCTGGTTCCCACTGAATTTGATTTCCTTCCAACTGCCAGTCCTGGAGATTTGGCAAGTGAAATGGATTTTGCCGACCATAGGGGACGTGCCTTAAGTTGAGATCCACCTACATGCACCCAAAATTAAACAAACTCTCAGGATTCTCTCCTCGCACTTCAGTTGTGATGATAAAAAAGATTTAATAATAGTACTCCATTGAAGATTATATGTTCAAGAAAAAAAAAAAAAACCTTTACGAACTAAAAGGAAGAGAAGGAAGAAGTTATATTTATACCTGATGAGATTGAAACAGGAGCAAGAGAAGTAGCCATGGAGATCTAATAGTCTAGAGAGAAAAAGAAATGAAAAATAGTTTTCAGAAGATAGATAGTGTTATTTAATTTACTGTAACGCGCTCCTATTTAAGCCCAAAATGAAGAAGAAGAAGAAGAAGAATGCTCACTGCTGGTTCTCAATTCTCTCTGCTAGATTAGCTCTTCTGTTTCCAAGCACCGCGTTAATTTCCAATTATATCCTTGTAATTACACCGTATCATAAGCCATTTTTTTCATTAAATGGAGAACTTGTGAAAATATAGTAATTCTCAAAGGAAACCCCACCAAAAAAAAAAAACAAAAACACAATCAATTATCATATTGATTGAAGATATATATTCTACTAGTAACAGTAATAAGGGAGTATTTGAAAATACGATGCAAATTATATTTTTAAAAGTTTTAAAAATAAATTTTGTTTTATGTTTTCAGATCGTTTTGATATACTGATATCAAAAATAATTTTTAAAAAAATAAAAAAACTTTATTTTAATGTATTTCTAAACTAAAAGTACTTTGAACCGCCACTATTATTACAATCCCAAACAAAGCTCTTGGTTTTATTGTTCATCTCCTCACGAGCCAAGGTGGGTTTGCATAATAATTTGGTTTTTCTCTGTCCTTCAATTTTTTACCATTTAATTTTTTTTATCATGTCCTTTGATATTGTGTTTTATTAAAAATTAAATTTTATAATTTATTTTAATTTAACTTCTATAGAATTAGTGTGGTCTAAAAAAATATCACGTCTCTAAGTTAGTGCTCAATTTTGTTTTCAAAAAAATCAACTTGATTGTTTGAAAGAGATTGAGAGTTAGGAAATCAAAACTAAAAAGGAAGAAAAATGGTAGCTCTTTTTCCTTTTTAAGTGTGTCGATGGTTTTTAACCTTAAGATTTGTCTAAAAATTCTGTTGATCCTTTTAACTCGATAATTATATATTTTAATCCAAAACTTCATTTTATTTACGTTTCATTTTCTGAGCTCAAGATAAAAGTAAAAGTGGTTAAAAAAACAGCAAATAACAAAGAAAAAGGTTAATTGGTTGGATTCTATCAAAAAAAATAATCAAATTGGATGTCAAAGTATTTCTTTTAACCATAAGAGAGCAATTTGGGTGTTCCAGGGCATCTATGTTGAAGAAAAAAGTAGATCGAGGTTAGGGGATTTTTTCTTTTCCAAGTTGATTTTTTATTTTATCGATTTGGGTTTTTTTCTTTTGAGAATCGATTTTTTATATTATAAAGGTGTTATTTTTAGGTGTTTAAGGTGAAAATATATTAAAAACTGGGTTTTTGAATAAATAAAAATTACCATGCATGATTTTCAAGTCACCTCTTAGATACTTAAAAATTGGATAGGCATATGATGTGCTGTCAATCTTTATATTTCAAAAAAAAAAAAAACAAATTAATAAAGATCTAGCAAGTGAGTTTGATCTTCCAAGCCTCCACACATAGCTTTTTTTTATTAGGTCAGATCTAGGCATCTAGTCCCTTTTTAACTTTTGTTTTCCTTCTTCTTCTTCTGATTTGAATTTAAATTAATTAAGATAGATTAGTTAAATATACATGTGACATGCACAACCTACATGTATTTAATTTTAATGAAACTAATTAAAAATATTTTTGTGTTATTTTTTTTATAAAATATCATTTAATTTTATTTTTACTTGGTTTTTAAATAAGATTATAATATTTTTCTAATACTAACTTATATTCTTTGGTACAGCTCAACATGATAATGTGTGATTGTTTATGTTTATTATTTTTTAATTACATAAAGAATTGACTCTAAAAAATAAAGTTAATAAATCCAATTAAATTTATGATCGAAATGTGAAATTAGATATGTTAATATATATTTATCTTTCAATTTTCTGATTTAGTTTTTAGATAGCGCTAATATGTTTTTTGGTATTATTGACACATATAATTCTCACTTTATTTAAGTAAATATATACATTATTTTTTTTATTTACAATTAATTTTAATGTCAATTAATTGATCCACAGTGAAGCTTTTAATTTATTTTTTTATTCACATAAAATTTATTTATTTATTGTTTTTTTAAGAGTGAGGGGCAGTATGGTAAAGTGAAGATGATGAAGTCCCCAAGCCATCCATGTAAAGACAGTTCTGCAGGTGAGCCCAAAGCACGTCCTGCTTTGGGTTCTCCGCCTTCAGAATTTTATTTTATTTAATTTTTTTGTCTTCTGTTTATTTGCTTGCCTATTGGAAAATCCAATCCAGTTGATCTCTGACACTATACATATGGATCCTCGAAATAAATTCTATTAATATCGATACAAAAATCGTAAGTTGATTTTGATAGCTCTTTTATCTACAAATAATTAAGTTGATTTTGTTCCTGTATCTCTAATTATGCCAATTTCAATTCATATATATATATATATATATATATATATATATATATATATACATTTCTCCAATATATATTATTTATGTTATATGGTGTGTGCATGATTTATTTTGACATCAAAATACCTCTTAGTTTTGAATAGAGTAAGCAACTGATCACATGTCATTATTTGTTTTTCAAATGTTATCCCTGGTATATATATATATATATAAAAAACCCTCATTTTTAGTGATTTTACCACAAAATACTTAGATATTTATTATTCTCATTGTAATAATTACGTATCTAATGCATGCATGTAACTTAAAAATATTTTTTCCTACAAACATATTTCCAATTGATTTTTTTTATTATTCTAAATATATTTCATATTAATAAAAACAATATCAATGATTATTACATGGATTTTTTTAAATAAGGCTTGTTTTTTAAATCATATGAGTCTTTATTTTTTATTTTTAGATTAACATGAGTATTCAGACTAATTTGTACACACCTCAACTAATAAGAATAAATGATTATTATATGGATTTTTTAAAATAACAATCATACGCATGGTTTTCAAACTCGGCCCGGTGACTGGCCTGGTCCAAGGTCCGAGTTTCAGGTTTTGACTTGATCATCAAGTCATCTGGGTCAATTTTTTTTTTAAATCAAAATGATATTATTTTAATAAAAAATATATAAAAATTAACAAGATATAACTGGGATTTTAACTGGGTATTTTTTTTTTTCAACTCAGTATAATTCCGGTTTCAGTTCGGCGGGCTGGATTCAAAACTAACGATCTTACGAGTCTTTTGCTACTTTTTTATATATTAATGGTGCAAGGGCCGCACAAAGAGGCTCCATTGATGGAAGAACCATCCAATAAATGTCAGTCAGTCCCTTCCAAACAATAAGATACATGTGTTGTTTTTTTTTTATTTGTATATTACATCTCGATGCGTTGATGTGGTCTCACAAGCAAGAGAAATTAATGGATATTTTAATTAAAATACTTGAGTGAAAACTTGTTGCAATATAATTGTTTCATTGTTTTTATTTATGTAATAAAAGATCAGTGCTATGAGTTTTAAATTAAGTTTTATAATATATGTTTTTTCAAAGTATAAATAGAGAGAAAAAACACGGAAAGATATCAAAGATAAGTTCAATTATTATTATACAATCCCTTAAGATATTGAAAATTTTATGATAGTAAATGAATTGAATTATATTTTTATTTGCATCCTTACAATCTATTAGTATTGATATTTGAGAAATATATATATAAACAAATAAAAAAAATGACGAGCAAAGAGAAAATAAAAAATCAAGCGAGTTAAGTGTAAAAAAATAAAGAAGAAAAAGAAAAATAAGGGATCAAAATATAATTGAAAAACAATATATGAGATTTTCATTAAATTTTATATTTGACAACTCAAATTTGAAAATTCTTGATTCTTGGGACATCTTAGTGACTTATCTTGATTCTAGGATTATTTTGATGTATTTTGTTGGGTTATTTCTGAAAATTATAACGGGTAGTTTTTGTATCAATATTTTCTTTCTTGTTAGTTTAAGCTAAAGTATATATATATATATATATATATATATATATATATATATATATATATATATATATATATATGGTGTCTTTGCTTAATTTAGGTTATTTGAGTCTTATTTCATTTGTTTTCTTATTCTCTAATTTTTTTTTCATCGTTAATATTTCACACAAATTCATTTTGCTATTCGTGATTTTGTATTTATAGTTTCATATTGATCGTTTTCGGCTTTTTATTACTTCTTGAGTCTATATATTATTTTGGATTATACTACCAAGTGGTTAATTTTTCTACTTTTTTTGTGAATTAGTTCCTTAAAAAACTATTTTTTTTAGATTGAGTAGTAAAAGGCGAAAGGTGAGCTTGTTATAGTGAAAAGTCAAGAATTTAAATGAAAAACAAAAGGAGTGACATGTATTGAGTGTAAACACGTGAGAAAGTATATGAAAATATATTTTTCTTGATACTAAAATGTTTTTTTAAGATCTTAATGATGTCAATCAAAAATAGATCATCACCACTAAATAATAGGAATAATCTAAAATGGGGTTATTTGGCTATGCAACAACAATTAAAAATGATGAACACAAGATTTGGAGAGGTTATGAATGACATGAGTGGATTGAAAATTAAATAAGCTAGCTTTTAAGATGAATTATTTTGTAGAGCTCCCAAGAGCAAAAGACTTGTAGGACAAGTTATTTCACCTTCAAATGAGTTTATAGCAAAAAAGAAAAAAGAAAAAAAGATAAAGAATCTGATGGTTTTGATCATGAACATGATACTACGTTTCATCAGCATGGACGAGCTTGGAGCATTACACCAACTCGTCCAACTCAAGGACGGGTTTGTAATATCCATGTAGGTGTGAGGAGGACCAATATCATCCCAGCTCATGGATGGACCTAGGCCACTCATGGACGAACTTGGGATGCTCGTGGACGGACCAACATCCTCAACGCTCTCACAGTAAGCAATCTCATCTTTCACTAATGTTGTTTCAAGACGCTCAATCTTCCCAACCTCTTGAAGTCCATCACAATATAAATTGAGCGTAGTGTTGACCACAATATGTCCAATCTCATTGACACCTTCACGAATAGTTGTTGTTGCTTTCCAAACTTCCTATACCAAGTAATTAATCTATATACATACATTAAAAACCAATTACTAGTCATCATCCATAATAAAATTAATTTGGTATTTAATAATTGTAAAAAAATATTGTATACCAATCAAATCTATTTCAGATATTAGGGGGGCATAATGTATCGGATTGCATAGACATCTCAGAAAACATGACTAGATTAGTGTAATGAAATACCTTGTAATAGACATATACCATATCATGTAAGTATCTATATCAATCGTTGGATGTCACTTAAAAACATAATCTCTCCTAGCATCTTAAAGATAAGGTAAGATACATGAATTACCAACCAATTCCCCTTGCGCTTACTGTAGCGACTAATATTGTGTAGCTTGTCTCCAATATCAGTATAATTTGGTATATCAATATAATTCCTCGTCTAGGTCTACTATTCAAGTAGAGATCCAACATATTAATCTCATTAATCCTCGCAAACCCAAACATTAAATTCACACTTCCATCACTACATAATGGTATACCAACGTAACGAGTTTGACTAACCCCGGTTTGCAACATTCTCTAAGTAATTTCAACTTCTGTTTGAAATATATTCCATCCAAGTAGATTATATAACATTCTTGATAATTTGTTAAGGAACATGTATTATGTAGTAGTTAGGAATTCATGACTTCCTCTATTATAAGTGATATCATTATCAGTATTGATAATGATATAACCATGAAAGTATAATATTCCTAAATTATCAGATATTTTGTCAAACAATACAACAAAACATAAATTAATCGGCGAACACCTACATTAATCAAATTCTGCTACCATAACAAAATTATCAATCATATTCAAGTATTTAATAGCTAGTATTATCATTTTACATGTAATTCAGTATAATTCATAATTTAATATAAATCAACACTAACTCTCCCATTACATAACTTTTTTAATTCACAATCAACAATAACAAAAAAACATTGATTATCTAACAAAATAACCTAACTATCAACTAAAAATATATCTAATTAACATAATCCATAATTTAATCTAAATCAACACTAACATTTCAAACACATAATTTTGTTAATTCACAAACAACGACAACCTAAAATAATTGATTATTTAACAAAAATAATATTATTAAATATAATTAACAACTTAAATTACATCTAATTAACCTAATTTCTAATTTAAAACCCTAACTGAAAATCAAATTAACAGTAATTAAACATATATTACGTGGCTATTTTGGTCTGAAAAGTGAGGACCCGCCATTGGTAAAGAGAGAGAGAGTGAGGTTGCCACAGGTATACCGAGAAAGAGAGAGAGATGGGTGATGTAGAGAGAGGTGAGTCTTTTAGTGCTACTGAGAGTGTTTTTTTATGGTGGGGAGGGAGAAAAACAGGTAGTGGTGAGAGGAGATGAGTAGTGGCTGTGAGACATGAAAGAGAGGGGGAGAAAGGGAGGAAGAATCAGGTCTTACAATTCAAATGATGTCATTTGCGACTTGTTAAAGTGTACTAATTTTCCAATTATTTTTTCAATTGTATTATTTTATTATTTTTTTACCATGCTAAAAAAATATAAAAACTTCTTAGAGTTAATTTAGATACAAGCATCCACTGATCCACGCATCATAAGATTGCGATGGACAACCTTTTCCTGTTGAGGTTACAGGGTCCACACATGAAAGTCGACGGCGGCACTTCACTTCACTTCACTTCACCCAGTTGCATATGACTCAGAACGCAGCTTATTACTGTACCATTGCACCATGCGCGTACGCTGGCCAAGCACATATGAACAGCATGAACGGATTTATATCATTACAGGAGTTTGATTCCAAAGAATCCACCACATCGCTGATGTACCAAAACGTTGGGGGAGTTCCCAGAGGCATTTTACTAGCCCAGCAATTACAAGACGCATTCTTTGGAATATGCCTGCATTACTCTACTCGAAAACACCTGCCTCGACAGCTTATAGTCGTCTCATACAAGGAATAACGAGGGAGGATCTGTCACAAGCATCATCTGTTACTACCATTTTCCTGTCAACAAACAATTCAAAATGACAACTGCACCAATACCGAGAAGCAAAATCAGAAAACAAGAGGGGGGGGGGGGGGGGGGGGGAGCGAGGTGGACGCAGAAGATCACGAGGTTGCAAATATCTAATGGTATTTTAAAACTGTGCCGGCTTAAAATCTCTTTATATACAAACAGCCGTGACGATGGCACTCATAAACAAAGAGCTCAGAAATGTTAAAAGGGGAAAAATTATTAGTAAATCCTGTGTGGGTTTATGAACAGATGGAAATTGATTTTCCTATGAAGCCCATGGAAGACCATCATTATGTGTGAGGCACATTTACCACGTCCATGTGGGGCACAATGTGTACACAGTGAGAGTCGCCATAGCCCTATATATCTGGAAGGCCCCTAAAGAGGAGCAGTGAAGTATTCACATGACACCTTTCAGGCACAAGTTGCTCAGTTTTTGAAACAGGTTTTACAGTTTGTTCCTTGTCCGGGAATGGGAATGAGAGAGAGAGGGAAAGGGAAGCAGAGACACCATCATCTTCTTCCTTGTTCATTACCTTGTCTGGAGGCTTGTTCTGGATATGATTTTTTTCAGCCATTCCAAAGAAAGGCAGGATTCCCTTGTTTGGGGATTTCGTCTCAGCTCCCAAGGCAAGCTCAAGATTTGGAATCCCATCAAGAACTCGATCCTCATCATTTGATGAGTTCCAGGGCATGGAGATAGCAGGCAACCGACTATCCTTGACAGGATCTGAATCCACGGGAAAGAAGTACCTTTCACTAGTTCCCAGGCCCTCCAAGATAACCTTTTCAGCAGATGCTTTGTCATAGCTCCTCTCCTCAACGGAGGAGCTGGAACCCAAATCAAATGTCTGTGAAGTAAAACTACCGCTCAAAGAATTTTCATCTCTTGAACCACTACCCCCATATAGCCCACTAAAACCCGTCTTCAGCTTCTTACTGATGCTCTCTCCATCCACCAACGTATTATTATTATCTGCCTTGTTCCACGGAGCCTTTTGAGTCATGCTACTCGAAATCAGAGGTGCAGTATCTGACAAATACAAAAATGGTCGTTTCCTTGGACCTTTCCCTGAGAAAGTCTCCACATCTATATTCACGTTATCTTCATTCAAGTCCCTTTCAACTATAATATTATCTTTGTCACTGAATGTTCTAACTATTTTATCCTCACCAAAAATCCTCCTGCAGCCTGAATTTTGACTACCAACACCAAAAATCTTGAAGGATGGCATATCTTCTCCAAGACATGAAGCACCTTCATGAATTTGTATCTCCTTCACATCAGAGACAGAATTAGTCCAAGTTACCTCAGTACAGGGTTTCGGGTCCACATCCAGACTGCACCTAGGAGGACCAACTTCTTCCTGTAAAAAGAAGGGTCAGTGTTCATTCAATTGTAAAGGAAAGCGAAAAAGAAGTTTGAAACAAGCTTCACCGAAACCCACATATATGAGCAGCACTAAGGAAAAGTCACCGAAACCCATACATATAAGCAGCACCCAGGAAAAGAGAGAACAAGAACAAAAAATAAAAGTACATATTTAGGAACATATTTCCAGAGAGACTTAGTTTGATTTCATTTTTAGAAAACAATTTGTCGACTTTTAAATCCAGAATACATCTTTATTCCAAAATCATTCCTATACAGAAAATTGAGAGAACGTGTTCACTAACTCAGTAAATAGTTTTTGAAAATAGAAACATCAGCCTTGCTTGGATTGTCTTCAAAACAAAGAACGACAGTTTGAATATCAGAACTAAACAACTTTTAAAGTGGAGAATTTGGATAACAACTTTTAGGAATGTAAAATTCAAAACAAACACAGACTGAAGACAATGTTGAGATTTCAATGAAGTATTCTGGGGAGAGCAAATAGCATGTTAATATTGTATGAGAGGTTGTGGGAAGCTGTCTTTAGGAGCACAAAATATCCTGGTCCTTAGGCAATATAACCACATTAAATAACAAAATCATTCATATGCATACCGTCAAGAAAATACAGGTGCAATTATTCAAATTACAATGAAGAAAATATGTCATTCAAAAATCTAATGCTAATATATACAGGAAAAGGAATAGTTTAGGAATAGAAAGAAAAAAAAATCTAAAGCCAAATGCTTTATAGAATTACAATGAATCGCAAATGTCGAAACCACATTCAAGCAAGTCATCTGTGCCACCTTTCTGAAGTAGCATGTGTACTTAATGGTCTGACTGGATTGTGGAGATAAAAGAAAACCAGAATGTTGCTGCCACTTAAATTTTTGAATATATGGCAAAACAACAAAGCATGACAAACTTGAGAAATTTACAAGATTACTAAATTGCTGATCAGTGGTGGCTAGTGTCACATTAAATAGAAGAAAATCCAAAACTAATCTGTTTATGTGTTGCATCATATGTTTATTGTTGGCATTATAGTGCACCAGACACCGTAGCCATTCCACAAAGACTCCAACATAGATAAAGCCATGGTGTAATATCAACCAAATCAAGTGTTTTGTCAATTGTCATGTGTGAGGAAAAAAAATTACCAGGGAAGGACTGCTGCATCTAGCTTCTGGGCACCATGGGGTACTGCTTCCTCGAATCTTTGTCAACGATCTGGAGTCAACTTTACCATCTTGCTTCTCTAGGTTGGTTTGTGAATTAAATACTTTGTCATCAGAGTTCCCATTTAAGGAAACACTTGGTTTCTCAGGAGCATTTGCTGCAAGATGCACATCAGAAGAACATGGACTGTCACATGCAGATGTATTTTTAACTATACATTCAGGCACACAGAGATTCTCAGATGAAGTCATGACAGAAGCGGGAATGTCTTTGTCCCTGGGCACCCCATTCAAACTGGGCATAACTAACTTCTTGAATGAATCTGAACAATCAGATCTCCTTCCCCTGAACACTCCCCACAAGAAATATAACATGTTCCAGCCTGCAAATAATAATCACAAACTATATTATTTTAATTCCATGACTTCTGAGCATACATGCAAGCTCCTCACAAATTCCTACCAGAAAAGCAGCTAAAGGCTAGCCAGCTGACTTATGCATTATTAGTTAGCATGACAGTGCTTTCAAATTCACTAGGCTATCCCATTTGTTTCTCTTCTTAAAAGGAGAATAATACCTATAACTGACATTTTAAAAGAACTGTCATGCTTCACAAATGACCAGCTAGCAGCAACCTAGTGTATTTTAACTGCTAGCTGATCATTTCTTATGTGCATACAGTTCTTTCATTTTTGCCCATATAACTGCTGGTGCATTCATAAAACTGTTGTTTACCTATCTTTACCTCAGATGACAAGTCTTAGACTTCATAAAACTTAAAACAATCAGAACTTTTATGCATCTTCCAACAGGTAATGAGGTGCTATCTTTCTAGAAAACCAAGTAAACAATAACATAAGCAAGTCCCAAAAACTTTATACAATAACATTTACTTAGTCCAGAATAAGTGTCAAATAGGAGTCTGCAACCAATGAAAATCACAGGAAGGTTGGGATAGGGTGCTCCATCAACATCCATGGGGCAATATTTGATGGTATAGGTCTTACAAACATCTCATGGTTTAAAACACAAATGCTATGAGGAAATGATTATGGTGCCATGGAATCAGTGTTTATAAAATGATTTTCAAATAATCTTACGCTGTGAGTTCTCTGGAAGCTGTGTGGATGGGAATATGAAGAATTCAACACCTTCAAATGATCCTTTGAGGGCCAAATCCTTTTTAATCATGTTGTCTAACAATCTCTTGTAGTTCTCATAACTGTATCATGAGCAGTACAAAAAACAATTAGATGAATAGATGAAGTAAAAAACACTCAATCTGAAAAGGCATATTCACCTTTCAAAATTCTTTGCAAAGAAGTAAAGAGCAATATTTTCCTCTTTGGCACCAGTGACAAGGAATTGTCTCGGCCATGTGCTTATGCGAGGTACTTCATCCAACTTAATTTTCTGGGGGAATTTGCTAACCACATCAAGGACTTTAGGAGATGCACAAGTAGATAGATGTCCTTGAATTCCATCATATAAGTCAATAACCTTTTCAGCTCTATGCACTTCAAACACCCCCCTGTATTTACATAACAGAAGCTTACCTACATTGCATTTTTTAAGACATGCAGGAAGGAATGTGGAGGAAAAGGCAATGTCAATGCACACACTTTAAGAAAGACAAACTTACTGCCAGATATATTCATGCTCTGGGATAGCTGACATCTTTGTAAGGACAGACTTCTCTGCTGAAGCATGAACAGACTTTCCCAAATAAGGGGCAATGGAATCTGACCCCACCTTGAAAGGACAAACAGCTTCATTGGAGTGCTCATTATGCTGCTTCACATTATTAATATTTTTTGATTTGCAGAACTCAGAGGAAGAAGCATGAACAAGCTTTCCCGAGTAAGGGACAGTAGAATCTGACTCCATCTTTGTAAGGACAGACTTTTCTGCTGAAGCATGAACAGGCTTTCCCAAATAAGGGGTGATAGAATCTGACCCCACCTTGAAAGGACAAACAGCATCTTTGGAGTGCTCATTCAGCTGCTTCACATTAGTAATATTTGTTGATTTGCAGAACTCAGAGGAAGAAGCATGAACAGGCTTTCCCAAGTAAGGGGAAGTCGAGTCTGACCCCATCTTTGTAAGGACAGAGTTTTCTGCTGAATCATGAACAGGCTTTCCCAAATAAGGGGCGATAGAATCTGACCCCACCTTGAAAGGACAAACAGCATCATTGGAGTGCTCATTAAGCTGCTTCACATTATTAGTAATTGTCGATTTGCAAAACTCAGAGGAAGAAGCACCGATATTTGCTTGCCCTTCATCTGTTCCTTCACTCATCTTATTTAAAACTGAGAGCTGATCTTGAGAAGCCATCTCGCCACTTTCATCCACATTTGATGAGGACAACCCATCGGATTGATCAATTTCTTTCTTCTTTCTGTATATTCCAGGCTTCTTAAGCATAGCAACAGCCTCAATTGCAGCTTTCAATTTTCTACCTTTGCTCATCTCCTCTCTAGGAATTCTAGAAGCAGATACGTCAGTACCAGAAGCCAAAGGACTAACAACAGTGCAATTTTCTGTAGCATGACAAATTTCCTTGCACTTTTGACAAGTGACATTTTTCAACCCAGTGATACCAGTAGGTCTCAAGCGACTGAGAGAATTTTCCCTAGCCTTTTCACCTTGATTTGATGATTCCCGTGATTGAGGTAGGCCATCTTGCAAATTTTCAGTAGCATTACTGGCAGCATTCCAAGAACTGGATGAGGGTTCATCCTTGGGGCTAATTTGGTTCAATTTTTGTTCCGCAGAATTACTGCTTATTCCATTTTTAGATGAGGCTTGAACTGAATTGGCAAAAATAAAATAGCAGCTTAGTTTATCTTACCAAAAAATAAAAAATAAATTAAGTGCATCACAAAATACAATCAGGCAAAACTGACGACATTATATTTTGTCAAGTCTATCAATCAAGAAATACCTGAAGTAACTGGAGTATCTGCACCTTTACAACCTACATTGCTAGTTGATCTTGATAGGGTACCCAATTTTCCATTAGATTGTGCGGACTTCAACTCTCTGTTGTTGCCTGTGGATGATGCTATGACACTTTCACCACGAGGAGTGAACCCTTGATCGACCTTAGGTGTTGAAACAACAGCACTACTTGTCATTGAACTACCTGGAGGGCGACCCAATCTCAACAATTTTTTTCTATCAACAGCATCCCGGTCTTTCACTTGTTTCAATCCTCTTGAATCTTGAATGTGAGAGAATTTGGATGAAAGCGTTTTAACTTTCAACTCATTAGTGCTGGATCGGCCTGAGCTCGCAGATTTAAATGACATACTTTTCCTCATCATTCTAGCAGCCCCCTCCTTCATATCAAGAGAACTCTCTCTAGCGCCCTTATGCTTTTGAGGAACTTCATCGACAAGTTTCACTTTCATTTTGGAATTTAAGGTGTTGAACGACTTGGACTTCAATAAGGCCCCTGTAAAAAAAAGACTTAATGCTTGACATTATAAACCAAGTTTCTAAGAAATGTTAGAAAGAGCAAAGCTATAGAGTCTGTTCAACTGTCCATATCAATTTTAGGTTAATCTCATTTGAAAACATATTTGGAGGAAACACTTAAGGGGCTAACATTTGAATTAACCCCTATAATGGGGGGTCATAGGTTAACCTAGTTGGGGGGGGGGGGGGGGGGGGTCTCACCCAATTTGCCACTTACACTTGCACATCATTATTAGGCCACGCCAACAGACATTATTTACAAATAATTTTTAAAATGTTTAATTTAAAATTTATTAGGTCCCACCATTGTACATATTTTTTCACCTATCAAACATCATTGACACTTGACCCTTCAACAACTTTTTTACACCATTAATACTTCACCACTTAACACTTGACCTCCAAATTTTTACCCCGAAACAAAAACCACCTTATATTACGCAGGGTGCGAACATATTAGTTTTTTTTACACCACTTAATGAATTCTTCATGTATTTAGTTATTATCAGACCAAACATCACATCCTAATTCTCCATCCCTATTTATTACGTGTCAACCATTTTTTGATAGGCATTCCAATTATGTAAACATTTTTGTTCATCAACAACGCAAACAAAAATCTGAATTGAAGATATTGATTATTTAACCTATTGCTGTCCAATGGATCTGAAATTGAAACATAGATCCACATAAATGGGATCCTAAATCTAATGTTGTTTTAATGAAACATAAATTGTGGACTGCATTGAAAGTTGTGAAGTGGTGCAAAACCAAATTGCCAAACATTCAAAACCTCTATACATAGTACAACGTGAATATGAACAGCAAGGAACATGAGCCAACAAGGTTCTGATTCTTACCCTTAGGGGTTTGAACATGTGGACCATTCACAGAAGGGCGCGCAATTTCCGGAATATCAATATTGGAGCGATTGCCAAAAGATGTTTGATGAGCAATCTTTACTTTTCCCTTATCTAAGCTCTTGAATGAAGTATCCCGAGACACTGCAGCTATTCTGCTAGGACTGCATGACTTGGGTGATGCCAAACTTGATTCAGTTGCCTGCCTTTTGGGTGCTGAAGCCAGCTCCATATGTTCTGCATGTCTCTTGCCAGAGCTCTGAGTACTTGCTACATTCATCCTTTTTTCCTCAGCATCTGAACATTCAAATTAATTTTGAAAGGATACTAGTATGAAAATGCTTGTGTCCAGGAAGTGGTTTTTTATCACCAAAATAAATGACAATTTGAACTGCTACTTCAGCTTTACCTTGCTTTTGATTTTCAGCTTCCTCAGCCAACTTGCATTCTTCACACAACCAGTCACCTTCAGGAAGTTTCTGAAGCATCTCTCGCATACAATAGCTGATTAGTAGCAATAGCCATGTTAAAATGTGATGTAACAATTGATAGGATAAAAGCAAAAATAACCAGTTTGGGTTGCCAGCTGAATATATAGACAAAAGTTGTATATTCTTACATGTGTTCTGCACCATCTGTGCACCTACTACATATAGCAAGAAAATCCTCCCGGCCTGCATCCCCGCAAATATCACACACTTTTACCTGTTTCATGGAAGCAAATAGTTCAGAAGAGGACAAAGGAGAAACTGCAAGGGCAGAAATTAAGGAGCATACCACAGAGAATAGAAAAAACAGAAAGAAGGCAACACACACATATATGAGATCCAGAGACATAAACTGGATGGGAGAAAATACTTTCAGACCACCAGAATGCAAGATGTGTAAATTGAAAAGAGAATGCAAAAACAAGTTCTGTAAACATTCATCAAGCACTCATTAAGCAGATGCATGTACAATCCTTCTTCCTAAACAAATATATAAAAATTACTCACATCATGTTCCAGAATTTCAGACTCGTCACTCTCATCCCCAGATGCAGATTGCAACATAGGCTCCTGCATATCTGCTAACTCATCTGACTCATTCAACTTCTCTTTTCGTTCAACTTGGTCAGAACATTTAAAACCCTCATCTGCTTGGTCCCCACTATCTTCGTCTGCCTCTAATTCTAATTTTGAATTGATTTTACATGAAACCTTGGAACTATCTGCATTGAGGGTACTTTTACCATTTGCATTGTTATCAGCAATGTTGTGTGCAGCCAAGTTGCCAACACAATCAATACTAGCTGATGCTTCTTTTGACAATGACAGATTGACTTGTTCTGTTGGACATTCAAACCGTTTTCCATGGTCATGTAAAGCTGGATCTTCATCTAAATGTTTACCATTTGAATTAGAGGAAAGGCACTTAGTCTGGACCTTTGGTGAGCTAGTGCAAGCATCAACATCATTTGAAGGAGTCTCAAATGAACCTGATTTATGAGAAAATGGTGCCTTTCCAGATCCTTCCACTTCTAAAGCTGAACTGTGCAAACAATTTTTCATGTCTAAATTCTTGTTATAATAACTAACCACTTTGCTTGCATCATTAGCTCTACTAACACATGACATGTTATCATCATGGCCCTCTTCAGATTTAGAATCCACATTGTTCTTTGAGAAAGTTTTCTGATCTGGAAAACTCTCTGCTTTTGGAGAAAACTGATCCTCTGCAACAGCTCTACCAGAGGACATCTTCGGACTCATCTGAGACTCAGCTGACGCATCAGCATCAGATGACTTTCTGTTTACTTTACTTTCTGCATTTTCAGACAGAGAATCATGACTTGAACTGACACTGAGCAGGTTGCTTGCTTCACTGGTGGTATGCTGTAAGCTGTCACGTGCTCTACTTTTAAACGAGACTAAACCATCACCATCATGATTAGAATAATGACTTGATGCAGTTACACGACAGGTTTCATCAGAAAACTCATCACCCTTTGATCCCATACAGGCTAGCTTAAGATGCATACAAGATGAACAGGGAGCAGAGCACACATTACAGGTCCCAGACTCAGCGCTGGTACGAACTTTCCGTCTCATGGAAGGTTTGCCTAATCCTTTTTCAACCTCTGATGATTCCTAGTAAAAATAAAGCAGAATATGAGTAATCAGATAAGAAAAACAAAGCAAGGGTGGGGATTCACACCTTTTTAATGAAGAAACCAAAAAAGGGCACTTTAACTATCCCTCAAATAGTAAATTTCCATGCGCATACATTTAAAAACAAAACCAGACTATATAAGGTTTGCATTTAAGCTAATAAGCACTTTTTCTGTGGTTTTCTTATCATATGTAAGGGCGGGAACTAATTTACTTGCATGCTGCCTGTGGCTGATCGTGCTGTCATAATCATCTTTATCAGCAATCAAGCCTTGCTGATACAACAAAAGCAACTGAATTGTGACAGTGCTGCTTAAAGCATGGAATTATTTATATTTGTTGAGTGGTAAGCCATTGTGCTATTAGGATGCGTCCTTCCATAATGAAACACTTCTTCATAAGACAACAACTCATCCAATATGCATTTCAAAAATCCTTTTGTTAACAGATGGTCTAATTGCTTTATCCTCCCCAGGAAACATTTTGAACACCTATCTTCCATGAGAAACAAAAGAACAAAAGTTTTTCCACACATTCATATTTCCTCAAAAATCATATACATCCAATCCCTGTTTTGTATTAAGACAACAGAAGACAAAAGAATGGCAAGCAAAAAGGTAATTGTGGGAAGCTTCAACCAGTCCAAGAGTGAATATTTCTTCAACTGGAATGCTCACTGTCTCCTTAATCAAACTAGAAGACTTCTCCCATTGGCCCCTAAGAGAGTTCAAGATTATGCACTTCAAGCATATTGGAAACATTTATTCAAAAAGACAAAAAGAAGGTAGAATTCAATTATCTGAGTTTAAAATAGCCAAGGAGCATCAACTATCACTGTGTCTTTAGGTTGAAACCAAGGGAGAACTATACAACATCACAAGTTTTCTCTGTTGAAAACCAACTTGTACCTAATTAAAACTAAGACAGTATTCCTATGACAGAGAATATTCCATGACAGCTTATTTTTACACCCTCGTGAAGGTAACAATGATAAGCAAGCTCCTATCATATGCCGACTGCTCTTCTACAATGCCCAAAGAAGGGAGTACCACAGAAAACAAAATGTATGCCTTGATTATCAAAAGTGCAACCAATTCTGAGAGTACCTTCAATCATTTAACAATGATAAGCAAGCTCCTATCAAATGCCGACTGCTCTTTTACAATGCTCAAGGAAGGGAGCAACACACAGAAAACAAAATGTATGCCATACACACACATTCTGAGTATGCCTTGATTATCAAAAGTGCAACCCATTCTGAAAGCACCTTCAATCTTCTCTAGGAGTGCAACCCATACATATTGGTTAGCTCTAGTAGTGAGAGGTTTTGCAACTACCACCTTTATATCTATAGAAATAATAAGATGGAACTGGAAAATACAATGTTGTGCTTGCTTGATCACCAGAAACAGACAAAAGACTTGCTTGATCACACACACACACACACACACATATATTGGTTAGCTCTAGTAGTGAGAGGTTTTGCAACTACCACCTTTATATCTATAGAAATAATAAGATGGAACTGGAAAATACAATGTTGTGCTTGCTTGATCACCAGAAACAGACAAAAGACATTGTGCTTGATAAGATCATTCCTTTTAGAAACCCGCTTCCTATCAAGGATAAGCTTACCAACAAGACGTATTGATGTGACAGGAAAAAAAAAGAATAAAAAAAATAGATCAAGCAACCCATAACTCCTAACCTAAGAAGGTTGTAAAAGGAATCAACAAGAAAATAAATTGTTATGTAGACAATAGCAAAGAAAGAACAAAATTGAAAAATGTAAAACTTTCACTGTAAAGTAAATGCACCCCAAGCAATATTACTACAGGTGTTCTCTCCTTAGCCCCAAGACGTCTCCAAAAGCTTAGTTTAGCAATGGTGCTCATCATTTGAACAAGTTCATTGGCGAGTATATGAGAGACAGCAATATATGGAATCTTGTAGGACTTCAGAATAATGGTTGAATTCAAAGTTGATTCAGAATACAGCATTTGATAGATTAACTATGTTCCATCAATGGTAATGAGAGTCCACATTCAAGATAATAAAAAGAAATAAAATAAAACAAAAACACCATGGCTCAAGGAAATATATAAATAACACTTATAGCTAGATTATTATCCAAACACTCCGTTAGAATAACTTCAATGAAAGAAAAGAATCAATGCATCTTAAATTCTACCGATCCAGATGAGATACCAAATTGCGGAATTCAATTTCATCTAGTTATGCTATACATATACATATTTTCATTCAATGGAAGGTGCTCCCAATTAAAGTAAACTCTATGGGGAAAAGGAGTGAAGAAATGAGCAAACAAGATAAAGAAAAACAGAACGTAAATTACCCTTTCTCCTCACCATGCACTTCTTCTGAGTTTCGTCTAATGGCCCTCGCCTACGAAAAAGCACCATCGAAACCACAATCGAATCAGCAAAAACTAAGACTTTCCAAACATACGCCAAAAACACCAATAGAGCAAAAGAAAAAAAAACTAATCGACTAAGTAACCCCAAACAATCCAAAATCAATAAGAAACAATCGATTAAACAAAAATTAATAGAGAAAAAGAAAAGAAGCCCTAAAATTAAAATAACATACATGCCTTTGGTTCCCCAATTATGTCCGTCGCATTTTATAGCTCTTGAACGTTTCATCCTCTTCGCTTGGCTGTCATCCCCTTCTTCACTAACACAATCCACCACAATCGAACACCATCAATCCCTAATTTTTCCCTCCAAATTTCACAATAATTCTCACCTATTATTATTATTATTATTATTTCTCTCTTCTGACTTTATTTTTAATAATAAACACACAGAACATAACTACGACAATCAGATTATATATATCTAATCATACAAGAGGATCTAATTAATACACACGAATATCTGCTATTTATTTATTTACTTATTATTATTTTAATTTATTAAAACCCCTCTCTCTCTCTCTCTCTCTATGATCTGGAAAGAAAATATTGAAATGGTCGGTTTAAATAAATACTAATTAAATCCATAATCAACCTCCTCTCTCTCTCTCTCTAAACCTGATTGCTTCTCTCTCTACGTGTCTGTGTTCTATTGATCTTTTTCTTACACACACAAGGACTGAAGTTATCTTTCTTCCTCTCTCTAGATTTTCTCTCTGTTATTTTTTTCCCTTTTTCTCTCTCCGCATTTTTCCCGGAAATAAGTTTTGACTTTTACATTCTTAATATTATTATAATGCAGTCCTTCATGTTTATAAATCTATAATTTAACTCCTTAATCTTTGGTGGTCATTCTCATATTATATCATATGTTAGTTTTTTCTTAATCTTAAATCTATCATTTAATTATTTGAATACATGTTTCATCCAACAAACCACCACTGATGGACTAAATCATAGCTTTTAAAATATAATAAAC
Source organism: Populus nigra (assembly GCF_951802175.1). Classification (NCBI taxonomy): domain Eukaryota; kingdom Viridiplantae; phylum Streptophyta; class Magnoliopsida; order Malpighiales; family Salicaceae; genus Populus; species Populus nigra. The sequence continues at coordinate 10,287,865 of NC_084862.1, read as the reverse complement.
CAAGTTATAATTGCGTTAAACCAGGGACTAAAGATAATTTACTCATAATTTCTTTTTTTTAGATATTGCTTCTTCTTCTTTTTCTTTTAGATGATAGGTTACGTGCTTCATTTAGATTTTAGAGGATTTTTATTTTGTTTTTATTGTTTAATATTTATGCATATAAGATGTTTGTCTAGTGATATATATACTTAATGGACCTACAGATGATTTTATATGAAGAAATCATTTGTATCTGTGAAAAGTCTCACATAACATTTGTGTAAATAATCATTAGACTTGAGATCACTAAGGTATCTTTATATAGAAAATGTTATACTTTAATATTGACCATACATTATCTTAATTAAGGGTAACAACATATGCATGTATTGACTACAATATGAACTATATGAATGTATTTGAGTGATTAAAAGATGACTCATCATTTTAAGTGAATTAAAAAAAATTCCACTTATTCTCTAATAATATTGATTGTGAAATCCATGTGCAATGCGGAATGAAATTTGAAAAGAGTTTTAAATTTTATTAAAGAAATTAATGACAATAGTCTTGAGAATAAATATGATTTGATAGAGTAAACACATTTCATACTCCAATAACTACACCGAAATATTCTTGATGAAATAATATTAATTACACCGAGAAACTTATCACTAAAGGTTAAATCAAATTATATATAACTTTTTAATATTTGAGGGATCATAATATATTGCTAAATGTTACACTTGGTCTTTAAATACAAATCAAACAAAATTTAAATTCATAATAAGATAAATTATTGAACTTATTTAATCCTATTTTTTTTTATTAAGATTATGATTTATACCTGGGCCAACATATTATAGGTCAAACACATTAAAAACCAAAGGTAAGGAATTAACCTATGATGATTAATCAAGGGAAACTTGATTTTAAATAAGTTTTAAAAATTAAGGACTAAAGTATAATTATTACAAAGGATTACAATTCTAAACTTGGAAAAATCAAGTAGAGACTTGATTGTATAAATTTCTAAAATTATCTTATATGTGTATTTTTTAGGGGGTAAAATTATATTTTATCATTAATAGAGTTATTAGATTTTTCCTATAAATAGAATGTTATGTTTCATATCTTTCTCGATAAATGTACTTTACACACTATATATATCAGGTACACTTATACAAATAGGTAGAGTGGATAAAAAAAGAGAGAGTTAGCACTCAAAGCATATCAATTCATCTCTCTTAAAAAGATTTTAAGATATTTCTCAATAGTGGTTCATTTGAATTATTGTTAAAGGTCAAACAATTAAATGACTTGTAATTTATGATAATTCAACATTAAAGAGTTAATCAAGCCTTGAAAAGAAGATATGATTTTTGGGTAATCTTTTCACAAACCTAAACAACCTTAGATTGTCTAACAAGATCTATTAGGCTCCTAATATTTAAAAAAATTATTGTTACTACTACATCTATATGTTTTGGGAATCCCAACAATTTTGAGTAGTTATTTCATAATATTTTTTGCATGTGTTGTTGTCCTATCCTATTGGTGATATCATTATTCTTGGATTATGATAATGGTTTAGTTACCATTACCATCAACATTATCATTACCAATTATACAAATTACTAAAAAAACTAAAAAACAAAAAAAAAATGATGGTTGTTTACTATATGTTAATGTTCACTCGCTCACAGTTCATTATTCATCCAATGTTGTGATTTTATTTTATTTTGGCCCATAATTTTTTTTTCTTTTTCTATATCATCCTTTAACACTTCGAATTATCTTTTTTAATTGATTTAGAGGGGTGTTGTTTTGTTGTGGGGATAGTGTGTTTGCTCTCATGTATGCAATATGGTAGGAGTTATAATTAAATTGAAATCACAAATTATAATTATAAAAAAAACTAAGAGAAAAGAAACTAATATTATAATGTTGGATAATGAAAAATGATGGATTAGATTTTTTTTGTAACATAGAGATAAGGTTGCCACTTTTTCAACCTTCTCTCTTAAATGGGATAAGGATAAAGAGTGTATGAGAGATAAAGGTCTAAAAAAATAAGAGGGAATGTGAAAATTGAAGATTAGAGGAGTTAGAAATGTAAAGGGACACAAAAATTAGAGGAGAGAGATGTTTCTATTTTCTTAAACTAGCGATGAAGAAAGAGATAATAGAAGAGTCTGGAAAAAATAAGTTGTAAGGGAGTTTATAGTGATAAAGTTATGGATACTTGAAAAGAATAAAAAAAAAAAGGATTCAAGGTTAATTTTTTTATATTTCTCTATCTAAGCCTTCTAATTATGGTAATGTCATAATTTTTTGATACTAAAAGGGGCAAAACACAACAACAACTATGGCTATCATTGCAATGGCTACTCTAATGGTGAGTAGGGTGCCCGTTATCAATAACAAGAAAGAAAGTTATAAGGTAGAATTATAATTTTTCACATGCAGGTGATTCTACCCATACAACCGAGGTAAAGGGTGACCTATAACTTTTTTTTAGGTTTTATATTATTTTTATTTATTTTATAACATATATATTTTTACTATATATCATTTTATTGTGTTTGATATTATTGTGTCAAATTTTGTTGTTGTTTTTAGTTGATTATGAGAATTTAAAAAATACAGGTTTATTTTGTATCTTCATCCTTTTCTTGGTTCATACATCTTTTCAGGCCCCTCTCTTTTATACGATTCCAAGAGTTTTTAGCATTTTTCTTGTAACTTTTGCATTATAGTGTTGCTAAGATAACAATTGTTATGCTATAGGAAAACTTTTTTCACTAAGAGTTTTGATTTCAGGTAAGCAATTTAATTTTAAATCTCATATTAAAATAACTTAGAAGAATAATAATATTTTAGGCAAATCCTTTTTGAAACAATAACAACATACTATCAAAAGTAATAAAAATGTTAGATTTCAAGATTTATCTAAGTCTTAAGTTCTTTTTTTATTTTACTTTCCCATGTTTTACTTTTTCTCTCTCTTTTATTTTTGTTAGTTTTCTACTAGATTTTTTTTAAAATGATTCTTTTGGATTGTATGGATTAGGGACTTTTTTTATTTCATTGCTTTTACTCTTTATTTTCTAAAATCTATATTATTTTGTGTGATTGTGAAGAAATTATGAACTACTTTCTTTAATTGTTTTTTGTATTATTAGCCTTCAAATCTGTTCTAAGCTATTTGATGCTGACATAGGAAAATTTCTTCCATATTCTTGGCATAATAATGTTTATTGTATTATTTTATTAATAGTTAATATTTCTAGGTTTTAAAGAGTTTTAGAAGAGTCCTAGTGCAGTTTGGTAAATCAAGTATAACTTTTAATCCAATTATTAAGTCGAGTTGAAAGTTTGATAAAAAAAACTTTGAAGGCCTTGTTTACTATTGAATTATAATTTCATGATGATCAGAGATCAAAAGGCCTTCAAATAAGGCTTGAAAGTTATTATGTGGAGTTGTCTTTGTTTACCTTATTGTATTTGGATTCTTTTTTTTATTTAGATTAGAACTTTTAATCTAATTAATATTTTACTATTTAGAATTTCTAATTCTAGATGAATTCTATTAATTAGGTGGGTTTTAATTAGGAATCATTTTCTATAACGGATCTTAGAACTAATTTAAATAGGGACGTGTAGTTTATTTTAAGAAAAAAAGACTATTATTTAGATTTCATAACATATTAGAGTGTTTTCTCTAGATTTCTCTTTAGCTTAGGTTTGTACCTTATAGCTTGAGAACTGTATTTTTTATTTACACTGTAAACCCTAAGATAAATTGAAAATAATAATATAATAAAAATTAAGGTGTAATGCAATGAAATAAGAAAAAGAACATAAAATAGAGTTAAAGATATAAAATAAAAGGATTTTATGGCCGGAAATCCTCATTTTTCTAGTAGCGAAAATGGTCTAGCCATTTTGAGAAATGGCTAGACTACTTTATATAAACTGGTCGAACCATTTTTTAAAACAATCAGACCATTTTGGCTATTATTTTTGTTATAACCTGATGGTCTCCAACAAGAAGGGAAAGGGAAATTTCATTTCTTCTTTTCTTTCATCTTGAATGACTAGAAAGTGATGGTTAGGACTAAAAAGAAAGTGTTTTGTGAGAAAAGAATACATTTATACTAGAAATTTAGAAAAAGATCAAAGAGAGGAAAGATTGAAATAAAGAGAGAAAGTGAGAAAAAAAAGAGAGGAAAAGAGAGAAGCTTTGGGGAAATCTTGATGAATCGAATTTTGAAATACGTTTTGAAACAGGGTAAGGTGTTCAACCTCTTTGTATTATTTTGAACAAGAGTTTAGTGATTTGAGCAAAAATTGATCAAAATTGAGTTAGGGTTTTGAGATGAAATTTGGGGGGAAAGTGAAATTCTTAGAAATTAGGTTTTTAGGATCCTTATAGGTTGTTGTGGAAGTGGAAACATGTCGGCCATTGAGAGATGAAAAGGGAGATTTGATGAATTTATGTTACTCTTATAAATTGTGATAACTAAACACATGGGCAACAATTTAGATGAATGATTATATTTCTAAATTTCTATATGATAAATGTGAATTTTAATGTTATAGGAATTTAATGTCTTTGAGAAATTGATAAAATTAAACTGAGTTTTAGTTTTGTTAATGCTTGTAGACTTGTAGTGTTATTGTGATGAGTTTATTATTGAATTGATGAGGAATTGGTGGTTAATTGAATGAATAAGAAATGGTTGAGGTTTCAATCTAAGAAAAATTATCCTTTCTTTTTATAAGGTTTTAGCTAAAACAATAAAATGAAGGGGAAGAATTGTTAACGTGAGATTTTGTTTGGAATGTGTTAGGTTTACCATTTGATGAATGTGTAAAGGATTAATGAGAAATGTTTTTTGAAAGGTAACATATCCTTCTCTTTTTGGTATTTTTGGCTAGAAGATAAAGAAATTGTATTGTAGTAATTGTTTATGTAGTGTCTTGTTTGTATAAAATGAAGTTAATGCAAGGAAAATAGATGTTTAACATTAAGCGATTAAAATTGTAGGAGAGATGTTGGGGGGGTATAGAGATAAGATTCTACACATAGAACTCGGACGTCAAGTAGGTGCTCGACACGTTATTAATTATATTCTATTTAGGATTATTAAAACATCGTAGTTAAATTCTTGATTGTTCATTGGTGTTATTATCTGATATGAGATCGTTGTCATGTTCTAGGCTTCTTGGTTTAAGAACTAGTGCCCTAGTTTGGGATATGAATTTAGATATCTTGAATAGGATTAATGCTCTGTTTCTGGGCAGTATAGAGGTTACCCTAAATAAGGGTCTACTACTTGGGTTCAAGTTAAGAGATTGTTGTAATTAATATGAAGAAAAGATAAAGATGAATTAAGTTAATTATTAACTTAAAACGTGGAGTATATCTGTCATGTTAAATCATGTTTGTTCTCTACATATTAGTCATTAATCATTTGAATAAGATTTGAAACCTTTTCAAATCTCATTCCATCTTGGCCATTGATTTTTTAGTCAATACTATTTAAAAACAGATGAAATATTTTTCTTAATTCACCTAGGGTGATGAATCCTCTCTTGATCACTCAAGTATATTCATATAGTTCATGTTATACCCAATGTCTGTCATTTTGTTACCTCGATTAAGATAACATGTAACATGATCAAAATATAACATTTTCTTTATAAGATAACTTAGTTATATCAAGTTTAAGGATCACTTACATAACCGTCACGTGAGCTTTTCAATAGAGATAAATGATCTTTTCATGTAGAATTCTCAAGTGGGTCAGTTCAGTGTATGTCTTATAACAAGCACCTACATATTAATTTTAGGTATCACTTATACCTCAACTTATGAGAACATATTCTTCCTTTCATAAAAAAAAAAGAACATAATATGTATCAGTCTTTACAGTTCTAATGAATGACTAGTATTTAAGAGAGTATTGACCAATAACATTTTAGGAACAATGCTTTGATAAACTAGAAATCCTATAATTATAATAACTTTACAATTTTCTTTACAAAATATTTTTGTCTTATGAACTTTACCTTTACTCTGAATTCTTAAATCAAATATTAGATTCATTAATATAATATTATATAAATATTAAAGATAAATTAAGTCTTTATTAATAATAAATATGTATTTACATGAATATAATAAGATAATATGTAACCAACCAATTGGTTACAAAGCATATTAAACTAATATTTACTAGTTGTTATGGTAGTTTTTTTATTATGGGTATCTTATTTGTTGTTAGTGCTTTGTCACATCCTTTTATTTTGATAAATTGCATCTTATTTGTTTTCTTTTTTTTATACGTACGTCCCCTCAATTCTTTTCTTTCTTGATTTTATTTTGACAATTTTATTTTTTGTTTTTGTTATAGCTTTATGATGTGACATGTTTATTATATGACAATTACTGTTTGTTGTGGTGAGTTTTTTTTATACTTTCTTTACTCTTTTTATGAATTGAGTTGATTTTTTATTATTGAAATTTCATTTTATTACTCTTAACTACATGTTATATAACATTTTTTTTATCGAGGATTTTCTATGATTGTTCTCAAAGTTTAAATTCAAACCAAATATGTTTGGAAATATTACTTAGCCTTGTAATGATAATTAAAACTATGATTATGGTTTTAAAAACCTTTGATTAATTAATTTTTTCTAGGAAATCTAAATTAAGCATCCTACAAAACACTTTTTTATTTTATTGAGGATTCTATAAGGCCGTAATACTTATATTTAGGGTGATGTAATATATTATTTATCTTTCCTTTTAGTTCGGATTTTAGGGTGTGGTTTGCGGGTATTTTTTTATAACAATCTTTTGATTTGTTTATTGAATTTTTAAATCAAATTGAGCTTAAGAAAGAGGAAAACATACTATTTTTTAAAATTCCTTTTCATATGCATTTCTTAATTTATTTAGTCTTTACTTTGTTTGATGACATAATTAGCCATCTGAATTTCTTCACAAGTGATAGATTTCCATTCCTTTTATTCCTTTATGCATTTCATATCTATCCTTATAACACCATGTTTTTAGGATATAAAATTAGGACTCTTCAAAATTAAAGAAAAATAATTGAAAATCGGAGTCACCACCTAACAAATAAGAACATTAGGGATCCTAATGCAAAACACTAGTTTCAGATATTTCAGTTAAAGATTAGTTATATTTAAGAAAAGATCAACGTCACCCTTATTGCACCTTTTAAATAAGGAAAGATAACATTTATTCTGTATTTTTCTCTTAAATCTATCATTTTAATTGCCATTAGATTTTTTTAATTTATTTACAAATCATTCACGATGCATTTTTTTACGTCGATCCCAAAAAATAAAAGACTTATCAATTTAAGATTTTTTTTATTATAAAAAATCGATCCTTAAAATTAAGAGACTTGTCAAACTTATTTATAAAAATCCAAATCCAATTAAAACTTTTTGGTTTAGCAAAAATTTGAAGAAATATTTATTGATTTACTTGAAATCATCTTTTAAAAGAAGAATTATAAGGCATACATAAGTCCCTAAATTGGACACTCGTGGGATAAATTAAAATTTTAAATTTGATGATAATATGATAAAATTCATTGTCTTGTTAAAATTATTTTAAAAAACAAGTTAAAGACTATGTTAGTTTTAAAATAAAAAGACTAATAATTCGACCACACATGAGAAAATTCAACATTGATTCTTTTAAAAGAAAACTCGTTGAATTGATCATTTTTAAAATGAGAGTTAGAGCCGTGATGATGGTTAAAATTAGACTTTAACCTCATTTCTTCTAAAATGATTCTGATTGGGTTACTCTTACTTATTTAAGCGTAAGTGAGATTGCTTTGGTCTGCCTAAACTATTATTTCATATACTAAAAAAAGTATTAATTAAAAATACATAAATCTTTAGTATATTTTTTTTTACTTTAAAAGTTTAGCATATTTTTACTTATTATTATTGTTTATATATATATATATATATATATATATATATATATATATATAATTGAACATAAAAATATCAGCGCACGTAAAATTAAATATAAAAATAACTAAAAAATTTATTTTGAGGGCTTGAAATTGAACTTTAACATAAAAAAAAAGAAGGAAAATAGCTAGAAAAACGGATTGGTCACGTGGCGTGTGTGTATACACACGTACTGTCTAATTGAAACCTCTATAGCAACTCACACATGTAACTCACGAGCCGTTCATATAACCTGCAAAACAGTGAAAAAATTAGATAGAAAACCTAATTCCTCTTTTGTGAAATTCGTGTGAAGAGAAAAGGCCGATGGGCTTATGAGTTTTGTTTAGGTTTGTTTGGTACGACTGTCGTTTTGGCCAGAAATAAAGGAGGTGTAGTGGAAGGTCTAGAGAGGGACTGTCACGGATTGGAGAAGAAGAGGGCTGCCATGGATTTGTGATGGTTGTTCGCGTGTTTGGGAGTGTGGTTGTGGTTGCTTTTCAAAATGTTTTTCACTCATAAAAGTATGCCAATAATGTTTTTTTATTTTTTAAAAATTATTTTTGATATCAGCACATCAAAATGATTTGAAAATATTAAAAACATATTAATTTAAAGCAAAAAAAAATTCAAATTTTTTCGAAAGCGCTTTTCAAACGCAGTGCCAAACGCCCAAAAAGTGTTAAGGATGCATGGTTTGGTTGGAGGAGATGAGAGAAGCTTGGGTTTCAGTTGAAAATAGGTAGATGTGGTCTAAAAGAAGAAGGGGTTATGAAAGTGGTTGTCATTACTAAAAACAGGGGCTATTAGCATTTGAATTTAGCAACGGATAATTCCGTTGCTAAATTCAGTAACAGATTTGCAACGGATTACGCATATTTTTTTTTAATATTAGCTACAGGCTTTAGTAATGGAAAATCCGTTGCTAAAGGCAATGCAAAGTTTGCAACGGATTATCTGTTGCTAATTGAAAAAATAATTATTTAAATTTTAATATAAAACCAAAATTATATAGATCGTTGATTACTTTTGATATGATAAAATCTCAACCTTTTAATTTCACTGCCGTTGCTAATTCTACACCTGCAATACTCTCCAACCACACCTTAGAAACGTAAACAAAAAACAAAGAAACCAATAATTGAAAATTAATTAACTTCTAGTGGATCTCCTTCATCCCTAATAACATCTATAACTATAGAAAAATCACTCTCTCTTCATCGATTTGATTTTTCTCTGTTCCAAACTTTTCATCCTCTTCTCATTTGTCTTCAACATCCCTATTTTTTTTCTTCATCCTCTTCTCCTTCATCTTAACAGTTTTAATCTTTCTTTGTAAACCACCAAAAACACAGACCCATGGCAACATCGCACCAGACCTATCATTATCACCATCGAACATCCTGATTTACCCCTTCTCTTTGTAAACGGGTTGGGTTTTGCACTCTTTTCTTCAATAATTCAGGTAATTAATTTAGAATTTATGTTTTTCTCTGTTGTAATTTAACTTACACTAAAAAGTTTTAACCTAACTTTCTCAATCTCAGGTGTTATTCTGTCGTGTAGATTCAACTCGCTCACCTATAACTCAAGAACACAGGTAACAAATTTTTTTTATCGATACTTTGAATAATGGTTTTAGGCTATTAATTTGATAATATAAGGGCTTATGAAATGTTTTTACCATGATCTGTAACCTAATTATGCATGTTTAATTGAAAATTTATCAAAACCCCCAATTTAATTTTTAGGGTTACGGTTCATAAATTGAATGATTTTAGGCAAGTGGACAAATGCTGGTAATTCATGTGTCTGGAAGAGAGCGATGGATAGAAATTATGCATGTTTAATTGAAAATATATCAAAACCCCCAATTTAATTTTTAGGGTTACGGTTCATAAATTGATGATTTTAGGCAACTGGACCAATGCTGGTAATTCAAGTGCCTAGAAGAGAGCAATTGATGGAAATTTCTTGTTACTCTTATAGTAGATTTGTTTTGTACTATATTCCTAAATTTCAAAATTGAATAGCTTTTGCAAGTAGGATAGACTCTGATTACTTTTTGAGAATTGCATTAAGAAGTTTGTTTCTTGTAAATTGATTTACATTAATGAATAAACTTGTTCTTCAGGAAAGTGTTTTAGTAATTTAGAATAAGGTTTACATAGCTTGTTTTGTTTTGTCCTCATGTTTCTTACAGATGACATGTTTTAATTATGTTATAAATTTTTGCATATTCTTCCATTAATCAAGTATAGAATTCTTTATTGTGGTGGTTGGTCGATTTATGAGCTACCAATGCTGATATTCTTTCTGTTTTTCATAGTTTAACATGTATCTGGTTTGGTTAAGAGAAGAGGTTGTGATGGTGGCTGATTTCAACGTTAAGTAGGGGCTAAAGGTTTTGATCTGGAAGGAGAGAGGCTATAGGCATGGCTGATTTATAAGAGATAGGGTTGTCTTGGGCAGAGCTGGTGTTGAGTATGAAAAAAGAGATGGGATGACTGTGTGGGTTATTGGTGATGGAAGTCTAGAGGGAATGGCAATGATGGTGTTGATGTGGCTGGCAGTCTTGACGTGGAACGAGATGTAATTTGTAGGGTTTTCTTATGATGGTGTGGATTTGTGGGTGGCTAGTTCAATCTGTGATGATGTGGGTTTTGTTGATGGGTTCAAAAAGGGAAGGTTTGGCTTATAGTTTAAAGGACGACAACGGTGACTATAAGTCTTGATTGTGGGTGAAGGAGATATGGGTGCTGTTGTGGGCTGTACAGTGGTGGTTAGGTTTTAATATGTTTGATCAGGTGAAGATAGGAGAGAAGGTTGAGCCTGTTTTTGGGGTGAACAAAGGGGCTATTAGTTTTTCTTGGTTATGTGTTGAAGATGAAAATGGTGGAGATGCTTACTAGATTGCTGATGATGGTTTTGCTTGACTGAAAAAAAAGGTTTTGTGAGAAATTTCCAATGTTCTTGATATTTTAGGTTGTGTAGGTCCCTTCTCCTTCATCTGTTTGTTTTAGTGCTTTAGAATGGAGAGGATACGTTGGGATTATGGAATTTGATAATCATGCATGAAAGTTGATTTGAAAATAAAATTTAGGGAATTCACTACTATAAAAAAGGACCCAAATAAAATTAAAATCTATTGCTGATAGAACTCAACAATGAAATTAGCAATAGATAATTTCAAATACAAATAATAAATATTAATTTTTTAGCAATATATTTTCAGTTGCTGATTTGCTTAGCAACAAATTATTCGTTGCTGAAATTCGATTGTTGATTGTATAAATCAACAACGGATATTGCGTTGCTGATCAGTAACAAATATTTCATTGTTGATATGTTGTTAATTAGCAATGAAAACTTTATTGTTGATCCGTTGCTGTTTTGTCCAATAACTATTTTTTAAAACATGAATTTCTTAAATTATTTTTACTATATATTGAATTTTTTAATTATTTGTGAATATTTCAAAAATTATAGATAAATATATAAACAACATAAATTAATACTAGAAATTATTTTATCAACAATAATAAGTCAAATAAAAATAAATTTTCATATAAATTTCTAAATATTGTTAAACTTAAATCAAAATAGATAAGTCACAATTTAATAAATATGTTCTATCATAAAGGCGGTGGTTGGGGTGATGGTGGAAACAAACTAAAACAATGTTGACCATCATAAGATAGGACCCGTATATGGTGGTCTAGGCCTAGGTCGGTATACTGGATTAGAAAAAGGATACATAAGTGTCGTCATTTGTAGAGCCACATGTGACGACATAAATGAATCTATAGGTGCCGACATACCTTGGTCCATATTTGATGCCCAAGCTTGGTATCCCATGTTACTAAGAAAGTTTTTGATATAAGTCATCTCCTGTTACAGTGATAAAATATGACAATCTCTTTCCTTTATTTGCTTTTTCAATGCCTGAATTGATAAGCTAAGAGGTGTTGACTCCATCGTATAGGATTGTTATGAACCATTCATACTAATCATGAATTCCAGCATACTAGGTGCACCATATATTCTACCATTTGTAACTCCTTGTATAGTCACACACCAAACTGCTCCATCAAATGAAAGATGATTTTCCCGATTAGTTTCATATCTTAAAATTATCTCTTTTTTGTAATTCTCCTACAATAAAATTAAATATAATAATAAATTTATTTTAATTTTAAATAATAATTAAATTACATAGAAAAAGTACTTATAACAACTTTTTTAGATTTGTTATCTATGAAGGTTTCAGGCTACTTGGTATTCTGATGCAACACCAAAAACACATCATCTCATAGAGGTTATTTTCCACCTGCTTTTTCTTGCTATCAACAAACAAAAAATATTAAAAAATATAAATATAAAAATTTGAAGTCCATTATAACAAATAAAAACAATCTTCTCCATTCTAGCTTGATATGATGCAAATGACACCGTACTTCCAGAATGAGTGCTTAATTTACCATTTGTTTCAGTTAGCCGATTATTTCTTGCAGATTTTGATCATTTCTTGGGATTTGATTTCATAATTTTTGCACATCATCGCTAAAATAATAAGATGCAAAATTGATAATTTCACCAATCAAATATGCTTCATATATGGAACCCTCAACTTTAGCTTTATTGGTCACTTTTTTCTTCAAATAAAACATATACCTATATCATTGATATCAATTAGTTTGGGAAAAAATGGAAAAGAATAAAAAATAATATGACATGAAAACATATCGTTCAAATAGATACATCTACCGATATTGAACAGGTCCTCCGACTTTTGCCTCATAAGGTAAATGTATTGTCCAGTGTTCCATGGAGTCAAAAAAGGATGGAGGAAAAAATCTTTCAAGTTTGCAAATAATTTCAAAGATATTCATCTGTAACAACTCCATGTGTTAGACATTTAAACTTGTAGCTCTAATGTCTCGAAAAAATACTGACAATTCAGTTAATGACTCCCACAATGCCTTAGGCAAGTAAGGTCGAAAAGCAATTGGAAGAAGTCTTTCCATAAAAACATGACAATCAAGACTTTTCATGCCTGAAACATTACAATGTGCCTCATTTACACACCGTGAGATGTTTGAAGCATAACCATTAGGAAAAGACAATTTTTTCATCCATGACAACACTTCTTGTTATTGTTTCTTGAAGAGATAATAAATGCCTTTAGGTTTGTAAATTGACCACTTGTATCATGTTGCAAATGTAAGTTTTGGCTTCTTACAATACAACTGAATATCTAACCTAGCTATTAAATTGTCCTTGCTTCTATTAGGACAATCCATTATTGTATAAAAAATATTGTCAAAGAAATTTTTTTCAATGTGTATGACATCAAAATCATGACGAATCAAATTTGTATGCCAATATGAAAGATCCAAGAAAATGTTTTTCTTCACCAATTGCGTTTAACACCAAAGCCTGAAATTTTATCATTATGAGAGGAACTTCTAATTTGTCCCTCCATAAAATTAAACACTTCAAATAACATTTCTGAACCAAATCGATGAGGTATAAGAGGGAACCATACTGTTACTCCTTTCAAAAACTTATATAATTGATATCTACATGGGTGATCCATAGATAGGAATCGTCGATGAAAGTAAAAAAAGGTTGTCCCCCCCCCATAATTTAATTTAAAAGCTTTGTTATGCTCTATACATTAAGGACAATACAACTTGCCATGAGTGCTCCAACCCGATAATATACCATAAGTTGGAAATCACTGATGGTCTACATCAAAGTTGCCCTTAATTGAAAATTTTCCTTCCTATATATATCATAGGTATTAACACCATCCAGCCATAACTTTTTCAACTCAATCAATTAACGATCGAAGGAAAACATCAAGCTTTTCCTCCGGATTCTTCGGCCCAGGAATAATCATTGACAAAAACATGAATGATCAGGTCATACACTTCTGAGGAGGCAAATTATAAATAGTCATAATTACTGGCCAATAAGAGTAGACATTTGAAGACATGTTAAATGGACTAAAACCATCAGTGCATAATCCTAACCGAATATTTCATGGATTGGGTGCAAAGTCTTGATGGTCTTAATTAAACTTCTGCCTCCTTGTCAGATGGATGCACCATAACTCCATCATCTAACCTATGAAAATGATGCCATGTCATATCTTTGGCATGATGTGAAGACATGAGTAGCCTATGAAGTCTTGATGTCAATGGAAAGTATCAAAGTTATTTCTTTAACTTATTAGAACCTTTATTAGTGGGATTTCTAGGTTTGTATCGTAAACTTCTATAAAAGTCACAATTGGTTTTTATTGTATCTACCTAATAGTACAACATACAATAATTAGAACACACATTATATTTATCATAGCCAAGTCTAAGTGGCCGCATAAATTTCTTAGCATCATAGAAATTTAAAACCAAATTTTCATTATCAGGCTAACTTTTTGTAAATTCAGTAAATTTGTTGAAGGCAGTCTTAGTCAAATTTAGAGTTGACTTCATATTAAGAAATTGTACACAAGCAGATAATTTAGATTGCTTGGTACACCCATTCTATAAAGACTCCTCTGCAGCTTTAAGTAATTTAAAAAATTTATCTGTCTCTGGATTTGGAAGTTCCTCTGCTACCATAGGACTAGAAATCATATCATTAGAGTATGCATCACTAACCCCTATTGCATGCAGAACCATATTTCTATATGAATTTTTTTCAAAAACATCATTCACAATATGACTACACCCAACCGATGAAGGTCCAACAATTATTGGTTCTGAAACATAAGACTCTTTATGTACGGTTTAATTTTCATAATAAGGTAAAAATCCTCTTGAAAACATGTGCTTATAAACATCTTCTTCCATTAAAAACTTTTGATTTTTGCACCTAACACAAGGATATCTAATTTTACCTCCAGATACATTTTCATCAATTGTAAATACAAAATTGATAAATCTCCATACACCTGCATTGGAATAAATTATCAAAATAACTTAATCTATTATTTAATATATTTCTTAATCTATATTTAAAAATTTATATAATAAATTATCAAAATAAATTCATTAATAACTAGCTCATTAGTTATAAAAGGAAAAGATATGAAAACTTGCAATAAAAGAAAAGAGAACAACATTGGAATATTGCATGAAGTTGAAGTGTAATTAAATAGTTGGAATTGTGTGAAAAGGGAAAAGATAATATATTGTTTTGATTATCCTATGGATTAGTAAAATTATATAGACATAATAGCTAGCTAATTAGGATACACCATGCAATTGCTCTGTTCATTATTTCCCACCATCATTTTTTTTCTTCAGCTTTAGTAATCTAGACTCTTCTATGAAAAAAATATATATAATTGTTTGCATTGTTAAGTAATATTGTAGAAATGAAGTTTTCATGCAAACATATGCCATAATTGTTTTTAACCAACTACTAAAAATTTATTTGATCAATAATTTATTACCTAAGATTGTAACATTAAACAAAGAAATACTCACAAACTAAAATAAGATTATGCCTATCTAATCTATGGTCGCTGAACTGCACAACATAAATATTATAGCTTCTCTTTCATATAAGTGCAATATAAACACACACAAAAAAACATATTGGAGACAAATTACACCATTATTAGCAGACAGAGGCCAAGATTTAATGACCATGCAATTTTTCTATAAACCAAGTTATCTTCCAAAATTAATAAAAAGTTTTAAGCTACATTGACAAACTTGGAGGACTCAATATGCACAACCCAAAAACTTGGCAACTCCAAATGCAAATAAGTATTGTGATGTGATAATGGGTTCAACAATATGAAATTAAAAAAAAATGAGCAACAATAATAGTGTTAAGAAATCAAAAAAGTAAATTAGCCTGTAATGAGCAAGAATAGCATTGCAAGGAGACTTATAAGTCAAATTTCCCAAGTTAAAGTTCCTCCTTTAACTTGGGAATTAATTATTTTGATGCCACATGGATTGAATTGATTAAACACTAACATGAATGCAATAAGAAATTTCCATGGAGTTTATATTTCTCGTATTTTTTTATCAAATTTCTGTTCACAATAAAAGAACAGTACTGATATGTGTTTTACTCTAAACATTCATTCACCCCCAAAAAGAAATCACCTTTTCCTAGCTTGGTGATGTGATATTGTAGTGATATTAAATTTGATTAATATCAAATATTCAAAGTATTTCTTTTCTTTGAGAATTGTGTGTGTTGTTGCACTGTCTGCTAGACATAAATCTCCATAAGCCTTGCCTCTATTTTAAATATAATTAAAGTTTATTATTTAACTAAAATAAAATTGACATTGTTTATTGAAAAATATCCTAATACAAATAAAAATATTAATCATCCTCAAGGATTCCAACACTAAGTATATTATCTATTTTTTATGGGTTTTCAAAGAAATCAGAAATATCAAGATAAGCATTATGACCTTTAAAATTATCTTTATGAATAAAATTAGTCTCAACTGTATTTTGTTTTGGAGAGGCTAGATATAAACTTGTAAGATGTTTTAGCGTTCGACAAGTGCAAGACCAATGACCATGCATACTACACTTATGACACTTATCTTCAAGTTTATACAAATTCTTCCCTTTTCTTGTTTGGGTTTATTGTGTCTCCACTTCTTGTGGTATGGTGGTGAGTTGTCTTTTGAACTATTTATCTCTTCTCATTTTCTATTTTTTTTTTCATATCTATACACTTGGTTCATTTTTCTCTTCTGGACACAAGTTCCATTCACTTCAGGGAATGGTATAGAACCTGTGGGATGGGATTGATGATTTTTTTTTTATCTAAAGCTTATTATTTTGTTCAATCACAAGAAGACATGAAATTAGTTTTGAATACCTCTTAATACATTCTATATACTACAGGACAATATTTGAGGCATGAAAAGTAGAAAATATTGTCTCTAACATTTGTTCTTCTATGATATTTTTACCACACAATTTCTACTATGAGGTCATTTTAAACAAAAATATAATTACATTCATAACCGATTTAAAATCTTGCAACCTCAGGTATAACCAATCATAATGAGCTTGAGGAAGTAAGGTAAATCTTTGGTTGTCATATATTTTCTATAGATTTGGCCATAGAACAAGAGAATTTTTTTATTATGAGATATTCAACTTTCAATCCTTTATGAAGATGATGACAAATGAAAGTCATTATTTTTGTGTGATCATGTAAGGATGCGTTATTTTCTTCTTTGATGGTCTCTCTAAGATTCATAACTTCCAAATGAATCTTAGCGTCAATAATCCATGAAAAAAAGTTATTTCCATATATATCAAGAGAGATAAATTTAAATTTTGTTAGATTCGACATTATCTATATAGAAAAGAAATAATTTATTAAATAAAATCATGAATAAAAAAGAAAAAAAATTAGTCTTTTAAGATTGTTATTCAATTATTTAGAAATACTTCAAGAACTGTATTTAATTCTTCAGAAACTTACATAGCCAAATATATTCTATAAAGTATGAACAATAATGAAAAGAGAGAAAAAAATATTAAAATTGATACCAGCCACGTAACATAGGAGTTCATATATGCTAAGATTTCAATATAAATTAAGTAGAGTTATCGTACTGATAATGTGTAAAAAAAACAAAGAACAAGTAAGAATACATATTCAGAATAAAACTTAAAAGAGAAGTTCATACCTTTTAATGTATATTTTTTCTTAATGCTTAGAGTACAAAATGAAAACATTAAAGAACATTAGAAAATCCAAGTGTCATGGAAAAACAAGAGACTAAACTCAAGAGTTATGAAGTCTAAGAGATTCTAATATGTATTCAATATATATAATTATAGATTTTATAACAAAAAGAGTTTTATATATGTGTGTGTGTGTAGGGGGGGTGTGATATGACAAAATTAGATTATGGCAATTCTTAATTTTCATGATCACTTAAATAGACATCAAAGAAAAATATTATAAGAACTTCTCCTCTTATCGACAAAAGAAACTCGGGTTATAAGAGTTTAAAATCATTATGTCATTCAAATTAAACTACAATGACTTTATTTCTACACATTGTATTTTATTTTGTTACAAGTGTCGCAGCTCAATAGACATCGCGATGACCTTAAATATATAAAAAAACTGAAGTCGTCACCTAGCAATTAGAGGAACTAGGAATTCTAAAGGCATGCATTGATTCTAAACATTCAGGTAAGAAATTTTTTTTGATATCAATCTAAAAAATAGAAGATGTGTCGATATGATTGTTTATAAAAACTTGGCTCTTGATCCCTTGAAAGGAGGTTTGTCTTCCAAAAAAAGGAAATTTATTGATGAAAGTTTGAACCCTAGACATATTTTCATTCTGTGCCCTAATTACCAAGAGTAACAAGATGCAAATATTCTCCTTTTGTGCCCTTTTTTTACAACGTGATTTAAACTCTAAATTAAAAGAAGTAAACAGTTTGAACGGGTCATACCAGCTACTTAATGTTCCTTTTCTTTTCTATTCAATTTGTTTTTTCCTGCACTCCTTTTCCTACGTACCTTATTTTGTAAACAAAGATCTGTAATATTTTATAAGTCAATCTCAAGGATTATCAAGCAATCATCCTCTAATCACAGGGAATCCCAGTTTATAAAGTCAGATCCAAGATTTTAGATTCTTAACACACACACATTCATACCTTAAGAATCGACGGACAATTGCAGACCATAGCAAGCTTCACACATTCTTATACTAAACTTGAACTAGAGTAGTGGGAACCGACTGTAATTGCCTCTGCACTGTTACTGTTGTCCAAGATCACTCGCCTCCTCTCTCTTCTGTGCTTTTTTGTTTCTTGTTCTTTGTCTCTCCTGTTGATCTCTCCTTTTTTTTTTCTTTTTTTTTTTGGACTTGTTACTGCCTTTTAGAGATGAGCTCAATCTTTCTTGAAAAGGAAATAGATCACCGTCAATATTTCATTGCTTGATTTGTGGAGAGGGGATTAAAATTTGAAAATCAAATCTTGCACCAGAATGAAAAAGAAAAAGGTTAGGTTGGCCGACTAAGGAGGTGTGTTTGATTCAGAATCTGTAGTGGATCTTGGAAGTTAAACCCTGATTTCTTGCACCAAGATTGTAGTTGACATGTTAGAAGACATGTTTCTTTCGTTTCTGCGCCACTACGAGACTTAATTAAGACCAAGATCAAGCCCTAAAGTTGCATGAAAAACCGTCGTTTCTGCCTTCCCTCTTTTTCGAGAAACTTGCAAAGAATATGAATGAGACACTGTCATTT
This sequence comes from Populus nigra, assembly GCF_951802175.1. NCBI lineage: Eukaryota > Viridiplantae > Streptophyta > Magnoliopsida > Malpighiales > Salicaceae > Populus > Populus nigra. The sequence continues at coordinate 10,268,592 of NC_084862.1, read as the reverse complement.
CCTTTTGATCTTCAACAACATGTTCTTCCTTAATTCAAGTAAAACGCACAATTTCACTTTGAGTGAAACAACGTCGTTTTTGTTTCTCTAGCAGAATTTGGTTTCTTATTTGGTTTAATTGCGTCAAACTTTAGCATAGTCCCTCCATGTCAGTGCCTTTTGCTCCTCGGTCCATGGTCTTTTAATTTCTTGTTTTATTTTTGTAAATTTTCATCTTCTTTCCTCAATTTCTTTTAATTTCACCCCTGATCGAGTGACCTTAGGCCCTTTTATTTTTTCCGGGCTTCCATTTAAATCCTTGATTATTTAATTTTCTATTTTTAAGCAAAATTGACTCCTAGTTTTGATTTTTTTTTCAATCAAGCTCTTATTTGATTTTTCTAACTTGACTATTTGTTTCAAAGTCATCTTTAAATCTCAATTTCTTTGAATTTTAGCTAGATTAAATCAATTTAAGCATTTTTCCCTTAATTTCTTCTTGAATTTAACCCTAAATTATGACCTAGAAATTTTCAAACCTTATTTTTTTGCCCACGATGCTATCAATTGTTGATTCAATTTTAATTTCAGATATCTATTTTTTATTATTTTTTAACACATAAATATATAAAAAATAATAAAAATAACGAAATCATTAAAATAAACTAAATTTATCGAAAATATATATTTTTTGTATTTCTACTTTTTTTTCAAAATATTCACAAAAACAAAAATAAAAAAATTAAGTTACAACACCAAGAAAACTATTACACCATCAAATTACTATATCAAGCATTGATAATCATAATGGGAGGTGGTATCCAGCTTGTTTTGCCGTTGTGACAAACGTGTGACGTCTTTCACATGGCCATCCCGCAAAAAATAACGTCAACACCTTCTCAGCGACTCTAACAGTACTAAAAGTCTAAAATTCTTTTTTTTTTTTTTCTAATTATATTATATCTGAATAATTAACTTATATATTTGTATGTCAGAAAGTTTTTAGAAGGATTTTAAACAACATTTGTACTTAGCAGATTCAAAAAATCATGCATTGTCGAAGACGACAAGCAACAATGCTTATGGTTGGAGATGTATTAATGAGATGCTTCTGCTACTCATATGAGCACTGTGTAATATCCTTAGCTATTGTATTATGCCAGACTCAATGCTCGAAGAACCTCATCAAACTCGACAGTTCCAGGTGCACCGCCCTCCACCGCTAGGCAAAGAAGAGACCATGACCTTGTTATAACTCACATCTTCGACGATATAGAGAGTTCGCCGTCATTGCTTGATAATGAAAACCCTCCACCTCCACCCTACAATTTTGACGTCCACATTGATTGTGCCAGTCTTAATATGGCAAGAGAATGAAAAAAAATAATCAATATTCACATAGAAAGCTGACTCACCAACCCTTAATGCGACACCCAAAAACAAAACTAATTAAGATTTATAATTCTTGGGCTGATTTTAAGTCATGAGAAAAATTCAAATCCATGAAAGCAAGAAATACGAAAATACACACCATATATATCAATATTTACAATGAGATCGATTACCCTTAGTGTGACATCCAGAGAAACCCAAGTGGGATTTAATTTTTGGGTGTTTTGTCGTCTATTTTTTTTGCTGGAATTTCAAGCGGGAGAGCTGATTTACGTGGTTGTTAGTAGGGAAGGGCTGCGATGTGATGGATGGTGATGATCGATGAATATGTTTGGGCTGTGGGTTGGAGCTCGACTGGACAGTGATTTAGGGGACATCTGGTCCGATGGAAAGGGAAGTGAGGGGGTTGTGAACTGGGTTTTTAGGTGGTAAGGTGGCGATGTGGAGGAAGATTCATGAATGATGATCTCTTGGTATTTGACTAGATTTAATTAATGGCGTAGACTGGTGGTCCATCGAGGTGGTGAGGTTGATTGGTGTGGGCTTGCCGGTCAGGTCTTCTAGCAAAAAGAAAGGAGAGATAGTGGGTCGGTCAGGGACTTTGGTTGTGAGACTACAGGTCGGCTTTAAGCGATGGAGAAGACGATAATGGCACAATGGCCTCTTGTTCGGGTTGGCTCGGGTGGGGAAAGATGAATGAGCTGGGTTTTTTTTTTTTTTTTAAAGTTTTGTCTACGTATCTTCACGATTTTCTTCTTCTCTATTTATATTGGGGGGTTTGTCACTACTTGAATTTCATATTCATGACCGGTAACACAGAAATGATGTCAAAAGAATATCCTATCTATGCTAAGTTTCAAAATAAACATATCAAAATTACAAGTTATTTAAAAATATATAGCATTTCATAATCTTAAGAAAATATTATATTATTCAAAACTAATGAAACCAAATGATAGTTCAAAACTTCTCATCAGTATTTAAAATAAAAACAATAATTCATAATACTTATTATATTGTCAAAATCCAAACTTAATTAAAACAAGGTAATAGTGGAGCATCTAAAACATCGAATCAAAACTAAAAAGAAAGCCTCGCAAAATAAGCAAGACATACTGACCAAAACTGAAGAAGTAAGAACATTCAACAAAGTTCACCTGCTATCATAAACTAAGAACCTGAAATAATATTAAGAATGAGGAGTGAGTTCAACCAATTCAGTGGGGAATAATATTTAATATACATTTTAGATATTAATATTAATAGTTGCAAGTCGATTTATCTTGATATACATATACATATACATATACATATACATACTAAACATATTATCATAACGTAGTGGAATACATGTCAGAGATCATATGACACTGGAAGGTGACAAGATGACACTCGAAGGTGACAAGATGACACCCGAAGATGACCACTGTGGGATGATCAATCGTCACTGGCCGATGCCCCTCTCACTAGCTAAGTATATAGAATACTATGTGCACATAGACTAACTACTCTCCGTTAGCATGGAGTTACTGACAAGTCTTATATCAAGGCATAATAGATATTCATATAATCATAAAAGAAACGTCTATCATTTCAAATAGAATTTACTTCGACAGATTGCGAGTGCAAATTCAAGAATAAATGAGTACTCGGAAAATAAAGCAAAATATATAAATATTCAAGAAATTAACTAGTTGTACTCATCGTATAGTCAATGTACATATTTATTTATATTATATGCATATTAAAGATTATTCCACTTACCCAAAAGAATATAGATTAAAAGGAATATCATATGAAAGACACGAAAAACCTATTGAGAATTGTTAGGAAAACCTATAATAAATATACAAAATATACTCAAAAGCAACTAAAAATAACACAAATAAAAGATTCTAATGCATAAAAGAAAACCAGGTTTAGTCTCTTAGGTTTAGGGACTAAAACAACAATTATCCAAAACAGGGACCAAAATGTAATTTTACCAAAACTGGACCAAACTGTAAATACATAACCATACTGAAATTTCACCCACAAACCATCCTCAATTCTGTCTAGAACGAACCAAGGACCGAACTGCAATTTTTATAAAGTTTAGGGACTAAAATGTAAATTCCCAAAATTGAGGGACTAAACTAAAAATATTCCAAATCAATTATCAAACTGAGATTCATCATCCTTAACCTCATAATAACACTGTCCAGAATCTCAAAATACATTTAGGGGTCAAATTGTAATTTTTCCAAAGTTAAGGACTAAACTGAAATTTTCATAAATCAAGGACCAAAATAAAATTTGGTCATCTTCAACCTCAAGACCATTCTGTCAAGCTTTTCCAGCAAGGTTAAAATGAATTTCTTAACCCATAAAAATTAATTTAAACAAATCAACTCATAAATTTTTATTTCTAACAGCATTCTAATTAATCACCTAACATTAAACCCTTAATAATCATAAATCAATCTTAACAACATAAACTTCTAATCCTTAAATCTCTCTCTCTCTCTCTCTCTCTCTCTCTCTCTCTCTCTCTAATCCTTCCATCAACAAATTATAATTAAAAGTAGCATGAGAGAGAATCACTTGCTATTTTCAATTTTTTTAAACCCAAAACTCAAAATCAAAAACTGAAATCCTTGGTTTGATAAGGAGAGGGTCACGACGGCCACATGACTTAGAAGAAAGAACATTAATTCTCCTGCAACTTTTCCTTATATACCTAAGTTAACTTAGGTTGGGTTTGGGCTAACTTGGGCTTGAGTTTGGACCAAAAGTTTGGGTTGTACAAGCTTGTTGTCAATATAGAAAATAATATCGGAAAGATTTTTATATGAAGATTTATAATTTAAAAATTTATGGTAAAAGTTTATTTTATTTTATCTTGAAGGATCTCTATTTCTATAATTTTTAATTTTGCTTGAATATTTCTTTTTCCTTTTTCTCATCAATGTAATATTCCTTTATATTATTTAATTCCTCATTATTTTGGTCCCTCTTTTCTCTAATTTTTTGTTTTTATTCTTTTTTTATATTAAAAAATATGTTATAAATAGGGTAAAAAATAAGATATAAAAAGGTTTTGACCCTAAATGCAACCACCATCACTCCTCTGGGGTATAACTAATCATTACCTAAATGAAATTGAAGTGAGAACACTAAGTTAAAACATGTATTTGTACTATCTCATGAAAAATAGTTCAAAGATATTATAATTGTATTAATTATAATTAAAACCAATCACTCTTTCATTGTAGTGTGGAATACTGTTCACTGTGAGTGAATTCACTATGGATTGCATTATGCTGCACTGTGGATGTAATGTGAGCGCTTTCACTGTGGACTGTGAGAGCTTTCACTGTGGACTGCATTGTTTGACATGGATGTGAGAGCTTTCGCATGGTGTAGTCCAAGCGCTACACAACGCTTGGGCTGCTTATACTGTTAGTTTATTTGTATTAAAAATATTGTTTTAGTATAATTAATGTTTAGAGTATTAATGGTAAAAATCTTATTGTTTGTTTTGTTAATATTATTTTTTTAGTATAATTAATATTGAAATTATATTATTTCTTAATATATTTTTTAGTATAATTGATAGTATTGGTATTAAAAATATTATTATTTTTTTGGTCTAATTAATAGTATTGATTTCAAAACTTTTATTATTTGTTCTATTAATATTATTTTTTAGTATAATTAATAGTATTCATCTCTAAAATATTATTATATTTGGTGTTATAAATAATATTATTTTTATAATAATTCAAATTATTTCTACTAAAAATATTATTATTTGTATTATAAATATTATTATTTTCATTAAAATTTATAAGAGTGTAAATATTATTATCATCATTAATAAATTTTAAAAAACTGCTATTACTATGGAAAAAACCATGTTGACACGTGGCGCTTGGGTTCCCTCCTGAGGAAGGACAACCTAAGCACCAGGTGGCACTTGGCATGCTTCCTCTGCGCTGCAGTTCAAGCGCCATGTTGCGCTTTGGCTTGGGCACTACCAAGCAACGCCAATGGCTAGCCTTGGGTGTGGCAGGGTAGGATCCTAAATAGCCTTGGGCGCTGGCCGCGGGCAAACCAAGAGCCACAAGGTGTTTGGGCAGCAACCCCCCAGGACGGCAGCATAACTCCCCCCGCGCTTGGTCTGCTTCTTCTTAGGGGCAGCCTAAATGTCCTGTGGTGCTTGGGCTGCCTATACTTTTAGTACAATTACAAGTATTTGTATTAAAAATATTATTATTAGTTTTTATTAAAAAAATTTAGTATAATTAATGTTTAGAGTATTAATAGTAAAAATATTATTTTTTCTTTTGTTGATATTATTTTTTAGTATAATTAATATTAAAAGAATTATTATATTTTTTTCTTAATATATATTTTTGGTATAATTAATAGTGTTGGTGTTAAAAATATATATTTTTTAGTCTAATTAATAGTGTTGATCTCGAAACTATTATTATTTGTTCTCTTAATATTTTTTTTTTGATATAATTAATAGTGTTAGTCTCTAAAATATTATTATATTTGGTGTTATAAATAATATTATTTTTTATAATAATTCAAATTATTGCTACTAAAAATATTATTATTTGTATTATAAATATTATTATTTTCATCAAAATTTATAAGAGTATAAATATTATTATCATCATTAATAAATTTTAAAAAACTGCTATTACTATAAAAAAAACCACGTTAGGACACGTGGCCCTTCGGTTCCCTGCTGTGTGCGGACAGCCCAAACGCCACATGGTGCTTGGCATGCTTCCTCTGTGTTGCAGTCCAAGCGCGAGGTGGCGTTTTAGCTTGGGCACTGTCAGGCAAGGCCCAAGGCTAGCCTTGGGCGTGGCAGGGCAGGACCCAAAATAGCATTAGGTGTTGGCCGCGGGCTAACCAAGCACCACGCTGCACTTGGGCATCTCTACCCAGGCCGACAACACAACGCCACCTGACGCTTACTCTGCTTCCTCTTGCGTGTAGCCCAAGCACCACGTGGTGCTTAGGATACCTACACTTTTAGTATAATTACAAGTATTGGTATTAAAAATATTATTATTAGTTTCGTTAATATTCTTTTTTGGTTTAATTAATTTTTAGAGTATTAATAGTAAAAATATTATTGTTTGTTTTGTTGATATCATTTTTTTAGTAGAATTAATATTAAAAGAATTATTATATTTTTCTTAATATTTTTTTTGGTATAATTGATAGTATTAGTGTTTAAAATATTATTATTTTTTTAGTCTAATTAATAGTGTTGATCTCAAAACTATTATTATTTGTTCTCTTAATATTATTTTTTTGGTATAAATAATAGTATTAGTCTCTAAAATAGTATTATATTTGGTGTTATAAATAATATTATTTTTATAATAATTCATATTATTGCTATTATAAATATTATTATCTGTATTATAAATATTATTATTTCCATTAAAATTTATAAGAGTAAATATTATTATCATCATTATTAAACTGTTATTACTATGAAAAAAACAATGTTGAGACATGTTGCGCTTGGGTTCCCTCCTGAGAACAGACAACCTAAGCACTATGTGGTGCTTGACATGCTTCCTCTGTGTAGCAATCCGAGCGTCGGTGGTGCTTTAACTTGGGCACTGCCAGGCATGGCCCAAGGCTAGCCTTGAGCATAGCAGAGCAAGACCCAAAATAACATTGAGTGCTGGTCGCCGGCGAACCCAGCGCCACCTAGCGCCTGGGCATCTCCACCACTAGCCGGCAGCAAAGCGCCACCTGGCGCTTGCTCTGCTTCCTGTTGGGTGCAGCCGAAGCGCCACGTGGTGCTTGGGCTGCCCATACTTTTACTATAATTACAAGTATTGGTATTAAAAATATTATTATTAGTTTTCTTAATATTTATTTTTTAGTATAATTAATTTTTGGAATGATAATAGTAAAAATATTATTATTTGTTTTGTTGATATTATTTTTTTAGTATAATTAATATTAAAAGAATTATTATATTTTTCCTTGATATATTTTTTGGTATAATTGATAGTATTGGTGTTAAAAATATTACTATTTTTTCAGTCTAATTAATAGTGTTGATCTCAAAACTATTATTATTTGTTCTCTTAATATTATTTTTTTGGCATAATTAATATTAAAATTATTATTATATTTTTTCTTAACATATTGTTTTTAGTATAATGAATAGTATTAATCTCAAAAATATTATTATTTTTGGAGTTATAAATAATGTTATTTTTATAATAATTAATAATATTAATACTAAAAATATTATGATTTGTATTATAAATATTATTATTTTCAGTAAAAATTTTAAGAGGATATTTTAATGTAATTAATATTATTAATAAAATAATTGATAAATTTGACAGAAAATGTTATATCATTTACTAATTTTACCAAATGTATTGGAATAATTTTTTTATCAAATTACACTTAATTTTACATTTACTTTCATTTACAAATTACATACAAATTAATAGTTGTAGGACCCAAAAATAAACTTGAGTCCTGCTATTTACATGACTCAATTAACATTGGGTCCTGCACAGCCTGACCCAAGGCTAACTCAAGGCTAGACTTGGGCTAGGTTGGCCAGGACCCAAAATAGCCTTGAGTCCTGGCCGCAGCAGAACCCGATATGCTTGGAACTTAGCTTGGCAGAACCCAAATAGGCTTGGGTTCTGCTTCTAATTTTTTTTGAAGTTAAAGATGAGTCCGCGGTGTAACACGAGTCACTAGCTAGTATTTTCTGTTATCAATCAAACTTTTGATTATAATTGTTGGATTTAGTTTGTGGATTTTATGTTTGGTTTTTTTATTGTTCCAGCAAGCCTTTTCAATCTCTTAGTTCATGTGAGAATCTAGCATATTTTAAATTTTAGGGAATTTCTTTAAACAGTTTGGTGGATGGAATGCATCTCCAATTTCTTAATATTCTAAATTTTAGCATAGTTAAGCCATGAACATGACAACTATATACAAATATCTATCATTATTCATATAAGGATAAGAATGTTTGTTGATCAATTTTATTTATTATTTTATGTATTTTAAAAGTTCAGTATTCATCTTAATTATTGTACAATACATCTAAAACACAATAAATTATATGGAATTAATTTTCCTAATAGGAGTAATATTAAATTAGAATATTTAATTCAAAACTTTTGTATTTTGTAATATCCTAATTGTATTAGGATTTAATTAAAATGTTTAATTAAATTATGTTTAGAAAAATAATTTTTCTAAAATAAAGAGAGTTTTTTTAAGCCATCAAATTTTATTTAATTGCTCATAAAATAGTTTAGAATGTTAATAAGAATTTTAATATGATTTATTTTCTTATTAAATTTTGATTTTTTTTCAAAAACATTCTATATTAAATAAAATTTATTATATTTGGGAAATTTCAAAATTGGATTTGTATTTAATATTTCTAAGTGTTAAAAATATTATTTTAAATTGCATATAAAGCCAATAATTTTAATTAAAGCATGCAATAATTTTATTATGCGTATTAAAATGTTTATGCAAGATGGGTGATTCTGTACATTAAAAACCAATGTGATTGTGTCATTAAATTTTATTTAATTGCTCATAAAATAGTTTAAAATATTAATAAGAATTTTAACATGATTGATTTTCTTATTAAATTTTGAAAATTGTTTTTTCAAAAAAAATTCTATATTAAATAAAATTTATTATATTTAGGAAATTTCAAAATTGGATTTGAATTTTATATTTCTAAGTGTTAGAAATATTATTTTAAATTTTATATATATAAAGCCAATAATTATAATTAAAGCATGCAATAATTTTATTATGCATATTAAAATGTTTTATGCATGATGGATGTTTATATACATTAAAGACCAATGTGATTGTGTTTTTATTTGATTGTTGAATGGTTGTAATTTTTATTAAATATGACTTGTATGTTCTGCTTTATCTCTATTTTTTCTTCTGGATTGTAATTCTTTTCTCATTTAATTTCCCTCGAATGTAATTCTAGTTTTCTTAATTAATTATATAAATGTTATGTAATTTTAAATATAAAAATTTAGATAGGAAATTATTATGTAATTCAAGATAAAAAAAATTGGCGATGAAGGCGACAACAAAGGTGCTTGCAATGAACTTATGAAAAATTGCTATAGCTACTTAGGATATGACCATCTAATTCCCTTCAATGACTTAAGGGAATTAGCTTAGATATGTCCATAATCATCTAATTAGAATAACATACTGAGGTGTATGTTTATATATAAATTGTTATTTATGAAATGTATATTTTTTATGTCATGTTATGTATAAGACCTAATTAACTGATAATAAATCCCGCATTAATATATTAAGGATATGTTAAGAACATGAACAGTTTCCTTCCAATTTTATATGCATAAAACCATAGTTTTATTCATGGTTAACTTGTTAAGTCACTCAAGGTTACTGTTAATCAAATATGTTTAATGCTATAAAATTGGGTTTTACTTAACCAACCTATATAATTTGGATGAGTCACTCATGATCATATGAAGTTAGAGGCATGGGTTAGGCAAAACACATTAGAGATGTTTAGATAAAGAGTTGTCATCTAACTGATTTAGAAGTCACATAGAGATGTGATTGATAAAATATGTTATCTACCTAATTTAATTTATTTTGATTTGTTGAGTTACTCAAGGTTAGATAAATTAAATGGGATCATAGCCCACTAGAAAAATCTAAGCAAGATTTATTGAATTAATAGGAAGGGCTATTAATTTGCAAGAAAATAATGAGAAACCAAATTAGAATTAAAGACCTTATCTAAAATTAAAATTTAATAATGTATGCATGAAACTAATACTCTCTATATTTATATAAATAGGTTGGTATATCAAAATGAGTAATAACATATCCATACAAAACATACTTGATGCTAACAAATTGATTGAACCAAATTTCTCGGATTGACACCGAAATGTGAAAATTGTTATTAAATAAGTAAAAAGGTTGTATGTTCTAGAAAATCCAATTCTGAATGCCCCTGCTGAGGATGCTAAAGAAGAAGTTAGGAATGAATACCAGTGTTATGTTGATATCGATGAACAAATTGTATGTGTGATGTTAGCCAGTATATCATTTGAACTTCAAAGACAACATGAGAATATGGATACCCATACTATAATTATGCATCTCAAAGAATTATTTGATAAGGCTAGTAGGACTGAGAGGTATGAGACTTCTAAGGAATTGTTCCGCTGCAAGATGATATAAGGTTCCTCAGTGAACACCTATGTTTTGAAAATAATTGGTTATATTGAGAGATTGGGTCAATTGAGTTTTGTTATAGACTATGAGTTAAGTGTTGACTTGGATTTGCATTCATTACCCTAAAGCTTTTTGCAATTCATAATGGGCCCTTAAGAAGGAAAAAAGCCTAGTTCTTCTAGTTCAATATTCTAGAATGTCTAAGAAGGATAAAAAAAATAAGGGTACTATCTCTAGAGCAAACAAACCTACTGGAAGCATCAAGAAAGACAAGGGCACTTGTTATCATTGTGGCAAGGAAGAATATTGGAGGAGGGATTGCAAGGAACACCTTGCAATCATGAAGACATAGAAGCTTAATAAAGCTTATACTTCATGTATGTTTATAATTGAAAACTATCTTATTACTTTGTATTGTAGTTCTTAGGTATTGGATACTGAATATGGTTTTCACATTTACAATTGCATGCAGGAACTAAAGAAAAGTAGAAGATTAGTTGAAGGCAAAGTGAATTTACGACTCAGTAATGAAGTAAGAGTTGTTGTATTAGCTGTAAAAACTAGTTATGCATTAGCTGTAGAAACTAGTTATTTTGTTTTACCTAATAGGCTGATACAAGAACTTTATAATTGTTATTTTGTTCCAGTATTTTAAAACATTTGTTTCCATTTTATTATTGAGGACAAATGTTGTTCTTTTATAATAATGAAGTTTTTATGTATCCAGTAATTATACGAATGGTTTGTATATATCTAAGTTTAAAATGTCAAAGTTCAATATAAACTGCAATAAAATTCAAATACAGATTGGAATAAGTATTAAGAAACTTCGATTGGATTAAAATGATTAATATTTGACCAACTATTTCAAGGGTTATCTAAAAGAGAATGAGATTCTTTACACCTATTAGAATACTACATCTATATGAAATATATTCTCAATGCTAAAACATTGGGTGTTTAGCCTGAACCTTAAGAAACACAAAATCATTATAAATTTGGTAAGACATGTCATGCATAAATAAGATAAGAATCTCTTATTGAAACTGTGAATGACATGTTGCTCATAACTGATGGGCCTACCAATTACTTAGAAGTAATATATGATATTTATTCCAAGAAATGACTTGAAGTTATGAACTTCATGTACTAACCAAGTTTGGAACTTGATTGATCTACCTAAAGGGATAAAACCAAATGGATATAAGTGGCTCTTTAAAAGAAAGACTAACATGAAAAGTAATGTACAAATGTACAATGCAAGTTTTAAGGAGTGAGAATATCAGATTTTAACGATATAATCAATAGATTTGATTTCATAAAAAAATATAGATAAACTTTATGTTTACAAAAGGTTAATGGGAGTGGTGTCGTTTTTATAATATTATACGTAGATGACATATTATTTTTAAGAAATGATATATCTTTACTTTAATCAGTAAAGTTTTAGCTGTCCAATAATTTTTCCATAAAGAAATTGGAAGAAGAAACCTATATATTGGATATAAAGACCTATAGAGATAGATCTAAAACATTGATTAGATTGTCTCACTCCATACATATAGACTAGATGCTAAAATAGCTTAGCATGTAAGAATCTAAGATTGGATTCTTATCTATTTTGCATGAAACATGTCCCTCCAAAGACATGTGTTCTAGGACATAAATTGATTTAAATATGATGGAAATTGTATCATATACTTAGCTATAGGATTCATCAATGAAAAAGATAAATTAGAAGTTCAAAATTATTTGAATTAAGATTTTCTCAATGAAATGTTAGAAAAATGGTAAATACCAATCAATATTTGTTTTACTCTAAATGGTAGTGCTCTAAATTGAAAGAGTTTCAAACAAGAGAGTACAACTGATTCTACAATTGAATATGACTATACCTCCACGTTTGAGGAAACAAAGAGGTTATTTCGATAAAAAAGTTTATCAATGAACTAGGTTGGTTCTTAGAATTGTTGATCTAATTGCCTTGTATTGTGATAATAATGGAGTCATTTCATAAGTAAATAAATCAATGCTTATTAATGATCCAAATAAGTACTTAAAAAATTCCATTTGATTTGATAAATCAATAAAATAAAAAAATGTAAAGATAGAGTGAGTACTCACTAGAGAAAATCTAAAAAATCCTTTTACTAAGTCATTATCCATGCAGAAGCATTAATGCTACATGAAGCAATATGATATTAGATACATAAGTGATTGGTCTTAGTGCAAGTGAGAGATTATTAGTTTAATATGCCTTATAACCAATCAGTTGGTTACACATGGTATTATTATATTCATGTAAATACATATTTATTATAATGAATCTAATATTTGATTTATGAATCTAGAGTAAAAATAAAGTCTATGAGACAAAAATGCTTTGTAAAGAAAATTATAAAGTTTTTATAATTATAGGATTCCTATTGCATCAAAGCATTTTCCTAAAATGTTCATAATCGATGCTCTCTTAAATATTGAATATTTATTAGAGTTATAAAGACTGATACATATTATGTTTTTTTCCATATCAAAGAAAGCAGTTGTTCTCATAAGCTTATGTATAAGGGATACCTAAAACTAATATGTAGGTACTTGTCATAAGACATGTATACTGAATTGACCCACATGAGAATTTTATATGGAGAAATCACTTATGTCTATGGAAAGGCTCACATGATGATTGTATAAATGATCCTTAAACTTGAGATCACTAAGTTATCTTATATAAAGAATGTTATGCTTTGATCATGTTACGTGCTATCTTCTTCGAGACAACGAAGGGGCAGACATTAGGTATAACATGAACTATAAATGATCAAGAGAGGATTCATCACCCTAGGTGAATTAGAAAAAATATTCCATTTGTTCTCAAATAGTATTGACTGAGAAATTCTTAGCCAAGATGAAATGAGATTTGAAAAGAGTTTCAAATCTAATTCAAACGATCAATGACTATTATGTAGAGAACAAACATGATTTAACATGACAGACATACTCCGTGCTTTAATATTAATTTAGAACATTATCGATGAAAAGATATTAATTATACTGAGAAACCGGTCACTGAAAGGTTAAGTCAAACTATTAATGATTTTTCTAATATTTAGGGGATCATGACACGTTACTAGACAATGCACCTGATCTTCAAATATAAATTAATCAATTGTTGAATTGATAATAAATTAAATTGTTTAATTTTATTTAATTATAATTATAATTTATATTTGGGCCAACATATTAGAAACCTAATGAGTCACACAAATTAAGAACCATTAGTCAGAAATAAAACTGTGATAATTTAATTAAGTATGACTTGATTAAAATATATTTTAGAAATTAAGGAATCAAATATAATTAATACATGAATTATATTTTTAGACCTAGAAAAATCAAGTAAAGACTTGATTGAGTTAATAAAAATTGTCCTGATTAACATATTGATTTTATTCATGGGGCAAATTGATATTTTGTCAATTTATAGGGTTTTTTCAGATTTTTCTATAAATAGTAAGTCATGCTTTTTATTTTTGATGTGGTTGTCTGTTAGACAGAAAAACTACGTAAATCACAGAATAGAGAGCTAGCATTTTAGGCATAGCAATCCCTCTTTTCTAAATAGAGATTTAAGTAATTTCTCACTAATGGCTCGTGTGGATTACCGTTAGAGGCCGAACAATTAGATAACTTGTGATTTGCGATAACATAATATTTAAAGAATTATTCAAAGCCAAACAAAAGATCATATCTTCAAGAAACAACTTTAGATTTGTCTAACAAAATTATAAAAACTTTCAAATAATTTTATTTTATTATTTTTACTCCGTGTATGATATTCAACAAACCCAGCATTTTCTTGCAGTATAGATGGTGGAACTGGAAGCTCTTACCAAGACAAAAACATGGTCACAAACAGGACACAATCTAAGAATTAAACTCATATTTTGATATAACTAGATGGCTAACAAGAATGAGAATTTAAGAGCTAGATACACTCAAACACGTTTATATAATTAAATCAACACTGATGACATACAATGTTTCTGCTTCCTCGCTCCTGTGCTACACTTGCTAGAACAAACATGGATACAGACCACCATGTTTCTTCAAAATTGTCCGACTGTTGTGTCAGATTTGCCTACTATATCGAAAAGAAAACAAGAATGTTTACAAGGAATTTCGTGATTCCTGTTCTAGGCCTGGAGAAAAGTAAGGCTTAATTCATCAGCCTTTGAAGAAAGCACACTCTTTACAAGCCCTTTCCCAGCTTCACCTACAGCCTTTAAGACATCAACGGGGTCTTCTTCCTCACCTCCTTCCTCTCGATCCTGTTTCCGGGAGAAGTAAGCAAATGGATCAGGTGAATGTATTTGATAAGATTTCTAAGCTTCTCCAGAACAGATTATATCATCAGAGGATATTTTGAATGACATTCCATTCTAACTCTGAACAAGATCTCTCCCATGTTAGTCCAATGAAATAGTACGATTTTATCAGATCAAGTCCCAATTTTTCCAATCAAATTAGATGCTATTGATACTTCAACAGCAACCCGCATTGGATTTCAAACAATCCTTAACAAACAAAACGGATAAAATTAAACACCATGTAATAATGTAATCTTCCGTACTGACAAAATCTTGCATATTGCAGTTGAAAATGCAGGAGTAAGAATCTGTTTTGGGACTGACGTATATGAGAGGAAGGAGGCTGGCTGCGCCATGCGAGAGGGAGGGAGGGCGGCTGTTGGTTGTGCCGTGCGAGAGAAAGGGAAGATTGCACCGCGCGCGAGAGAGGGACGAGGGTGACTGGTTTTGTGGGGGGAGAGGGAGGAGGGTGGCTATCTCATTATTGGATGAAAAAGAGAGGGAAAAAACCTCCTTTTTTTTAATATTACTTATTGGAATTTTTAATAACATTGTATATTAATAAATAAAACCATTTTCTAAGGTTTAAACACCATGAATTTTTTCATAACTTGAAAATCATTGAATTTAGAAGGTAAATAAAATGAAAAAAAAAAGAATTGAAATTATGAACTTAATAAAAAAAAGGAGAAACAATTATATGAAAGATAAACCACAAGACACAAGTTACTAATGTGATAGTATTTGAAATTCAATCCTCTACTACGAATATGAAAAATAAGGAAAATTTATGTTTTTTCTGATATGATTTTTATAAATTATTGAAATTAAACTTAAAATATAACTAAAAAAAAGATAAATATATTTAGATAGAAACAATTTTAAATGTTATGTAAAACTACTTTTCATAAGTAATGATAAATGCAATTTTAGTAATAGAAAAAGAAGAAGGAATAATATATTAAGGCGGAATAATGTATTGAGACCCTGTTTGTTTTTACGTTTCAAAATCATTTTTAAAAAATTTAAATTTTTTTTATTTATTTTAAATTAATATTTTCTTGGTATTTTTGAATCATTTTGATACAATAATATTAAAAATAATTTTTTAAAAATAAAAAAAATATTCTTTTAAATAAAAAATATTTTAAAAAACAACTACGATCACTTTCCAACATCAAACTTTCATTATATATATTATTTATAGAAAGAAAGGGCAGATGAGAAGGAGCACGTGCACATCACTACGACGAAGGAAGCAAAATAAGAGGGAAGATGAGAAGAAGCACTCTCCCTCGACGCATGCTTCCTTCCTTCCCTCCCTCCTCGCCTCTTCGGTCAAAGATGAAAAGAGAGAGAGAAAGAGAGAAAGAAACTGAGGAGAGCAAGTTACAAAGGCAGTGAAACATGAAAAACAAAACGTTAAAAATTAAAACAAAAAACCAACAACGCAACAACAACCTTTGCTTTGCTCTGCTTTTTATTATTTTTATTAATGAAAAACTAATTAATTAATAACATCAATGGATGGATCGATTCCACCATCAGAATTCCTCAAGCCTCTCCCTCTCCCTCTCTAGAGAGAGAAACATTAAAGAACAATACTAATCTTTTTCATGTTTTACCATCATAAACAAAAACCAAAACCAGAACCAAAACCAAAACCATGGATGAATAGAAGATAGAGAAAGATATAGCTGCTTTACTTTAAAGAGGAAAAAGAAAATCTGAAGATTTGAGCTTTTCAGGGAGAGAGAAACTACTGCTTCTTTAAACTGATCTGATCGGCTCCAGTTTTATCTCTGCGTGAGAGAGAGAATTCAGCCATTCAAGGTGAGACCCACAAGCAAAGAGACTTCCTTTTTTTTCTTTATTGAAATGAAATTTGTACTGGTTTGATTCGATGGTGAATTTATATTTTGGTTAAGGATTGATGCCTTTGACTTCATTGCATGATTGGATCTGTATCCTTTCTGGGTTCTTCTTGTCCTTGCATCTCGATTTATCGCATGTTAGATTTGATGTTTCTTTTTGTCCATGTCCAATCTGTTGCCACATGAAGTTGATGTTATTACTTAGTTGCAATTTATGTTAATTAATTAACAACTTGTTTTGACAGTTTATTGTTTTTTTTCTTTTTTATCTGCTTTAATTGATTGGTGTTGCAGAAGGAAAACCAACCCAGTTCTCTCTCTCTCTCTCTCTTTTCAAAAAAAGAAAAGAAAAAGAAGAATGGTTTTTAGAGATGTTATCAAGGAACCAAAGGTGAAGGTGGAAAGGGCAGATTGTGATTCATCTGTTATGGTTGGTTTGCAAAATTGCGTCATTTTGCAGTCTCCCGTGAACGTAGAGCAAGACTTGGGACTTTTCCAGAAGAATTTGCATTTACTGGCTTATATTCTCTCAGAGAGAAATAATAACCATTCGGAAAATGTTGGAATTGGTTTGTTGGAAAGAGAGAGTTTGAATTCTGATTATGAACCTATGGATACGGGAGAGAATCGTGATGGGCAAGCATCCGAAGACAGTCTCTTGCCTGGTCTTTATGATGACGCTGCAATAGATATTTTGGCATGGAGTTGCAGATCGGATTACCCCAATTTTGCTTGTCTGAATAAGAAATTCAAAGCACTGATTGAAAGTGGGTGTTTATATAAAGTGAGGCGGCATCTTGGTGTTACTGAACACTGGATTTATTTAGCTTGTATTTTGATGCCTTGGGAAGCTTTTGATCCTGCAAGGCAGAGATGGATGCGATTACCCAGGATGCCTTGCGACGAATGCTTCACTTATGCCGATAAGGAGTCTCTTGCAGTAGGAACTCAGCTACTTGTTTTTGGGCGTGAGTTGTTAGGATTTGCTGTTTGGATGTATAGCTTGCTTACCCATGACTGGTCCAGATGCCCTCCAATGAACTTACCCCGTTGTTTGTTTGGTTCAAGCAGCCTCGGGGAAATTGCTATTGTTGCTGGAGGAAGCGACAAGAACGGATGTATTATGAGATCTGCTGAGCTTTATAACTCTGAACTGGGTACTTGGGTAACTTTGCCAGATATGAACTTGCCCAGGAAACTGTGTTCTGGCTTTTTTATGGATGGGAAGTTCTATGTCATCGGAGGCATGTCAAGCCAAACTGATTGTTTAAGTTGTGGTGAAGAGTATAACATTGAGACAAGGACATGGAGGAGGATAGAGAACATGTACCCTCTTCCCAGTGCAGGTCATCCTGCCATGCGTTCTCCTCCACTGGTCGCTGTTGTAAATAATCAACTTTATTCCGCTGATCAAGCAACCAATGAGGTAAAGAGCTACAACAAAACTAATAATTCGTGGAGTGTTGTGAAGAGGTTGCCAGTTAGGGCTGACTCTTCTAATGGCTGGGGATTAGCATTTAAAGCATGCGGTACCTGCTTATTGGTGATTGGAGGGCATAGAGGTCCTCAAGGTGAAGTTATTGTGCTACATACTTGGGATCCTCAGGACAGAAGCACAGACAGACCAGAATGGAATGTTCTTGCTGTCAAGGAGCGAGCGGGTGCTTTTGTGGCAAACTGTGCTGTAATGGGATGTTAATGCTCTGCTTCATTCCTATCCTTGGTGCAAAACCTTTGACTTACGGACAAAACCAAATGTTAAATTGATTGGGAAGGTGACACTTGTTTTGTCATTATCATTTTCATCGCGAACTTTATGATGTTAACCTGTATTTTATTTCTATCTTGATGCATATTGATTTCATGGAACATAGAAGATGGTCGTTATCCTGTTGTGATTCCATTAAAGCAGGACCTTGAGAGGAAGAATTTGAAGGCAGTCCTATG
The DNA here is from genome assembly GCF_951802175.1 of Populus nigra. Lineage (NCBI taxonomy): Eukaryota > Viridiplantae > Streptophyta > Magnoliopsida > Malpighiales > Salicaceae > Populus > Populus nigra. The sequence goes on along the minus strand of NC_084862.1, from coordinate 10,249,769 downwards.
CTTCAGAATTTTTTTATTTGAAGTGGCTGCTCTTCAAGACTAAAACCTGGACACGTGATACCATGTGATTGTAAGCCCATAATTATGTATTTGTAACATTCCTGTATTTGAGTTGTTAAAGGTATTCAGATGATCATAAATGACCATACATTGACATTGAAAGTCATATGATATGGTCTAGATCTCATTATGCTCATTTCTGTGGATATTTTTTTGATGTGCTCTGAATTTTGTTAATTCTCACAGTTGATTCTCTTAGTTTTAGTAATTTTCTCTATTCATTTATAATGTAGCAGTAATCCTTATGGTTGTTTCATGCTTTGCATTTGTGGCCATGCTCTTCCGATGCCCTACGCTAAATTTCAGGTTTTGAAGCTCATGCCGTTCCAGCCTCCGGGGAGAAATTACTTGAAACTTAAGATCTGGGAAAACCTCATTAGGATCTGAACACCCTCTTTCTTGCCTGGTAGAGGTTTAAGGCATTGTTTTATTACAAATCTAGATGATTGGCTTTGGACATGATGCTTCCTGTCTGGTCTCTAAGTAAAGCAGAGTGTAGCTTAAACCTCACTATCTGGTTCCTTGGTTATTTGCTTAGAGATTAGAAATACACAACGGGTGAGGCTTCTTGATTTTGACTCACTAATGTTCCATGGGAGCATGGACATGGCTTAACTGCTTTGACAAATATGCACAAAGTACAGTATGATTCTTTCCATTTTAGATGGGAATCGGTTTATTTTTACGGGAGGAAGCGATGCAGGTCTGCTAACCTTGGAAGTTCTGGTGCTCTTCATAATTTTTAATGCATTTATGCACAATCTAATCTTGAGGCTTGTTTCTTTTGCGACTCTTTCCCTCACCAGAGCAAGGTCCTTTCAGTAGGACAGTGATATCTTAGAGGTTCAACGATCCATAAAATGTTTGCCTGAAACTGTTTGAGGAAAGTCAAAGTTCAAATATGTCCCGCATTTCATGTTTTTAGGGTTGAGGAAGGTCCACCCTCCCTCTCAGAAGATAATGATTGGGGTGGTGGTGGGTGGCTATCTCTGCGTAAAACTCCACTGCCAAATCTGATCTGATGACACCACCACCCTTTAGATCCTCATTTGCTTTACGTACCAGCCTTTTTCAAAGGAGGTATCAGATGCCGTGACAGAGTCCCTCATTTATTTTGGTTTTAGCTACTTCTGTCAATTCAGTTTTTGCTGGCTGGCCTAAGTTGTTAAGTGGCAAGAAACTGAGTGCGGTGGAATGCCCTCTGCCAACGGTCCTTTGTTAGAGCCGTGAGTCTGTGGAATTATAATGGCTATTATAGTTTAAAATATTTTTTATTTAAAAATATATTAAAATAATTTTTTTAACATATATAAAAACGATATAAAAATATAAAAAAAATTAATATTAAAAAAAATTTAAAATTTAAAAAACCATAATTTACATCACTTGCCGAAACACAGCTTTAAGTTAAATGCCATAATTGAATATATTTTTTTATTAAAATTTAATTTAAAAAAAATAGTTTTTTTTATATTTTACATCGTTTTAATTTTATCATATTAAAAATAAATTTTAAAAAATAAAAAATATTATTTTAATATATTTTTAAATAAAAAAAATATGAGATACAGTTTCTTCCAGTTAAAAAGGCAAACACAGTGGCTCAAAGATTGGCAGTGACCCCTATTGTTCAGCCACAAGTTTTTTTTAAAAAAAATCATAATAATAATCAGACCTTACATCAGCACCATCCTTCACAAAGTTGACTAGCATTACACGTGTATTTTTCCAAAACCCTCTACAGGGGTACAGAGCTGCTGGTGTTGACCTTGTAAGAAAATCTGTCTCGAATGTCTTCCAATATTTTTAACCTGCAACAACCTGTAAACCGTCACTCTCCTAGTCTTCTTGGAGTTGGAAAACAACATAAATGTCTGTAACGAGGCAAGATGCAGTGAACATAGGAAAGATGGTCAAGCATTTCAAAAGATCTACATATTAAAGCAATCTGAGCATCTCTCCAAAAGGCATCAATGGAATGCAATTTGACTACACAGCCTGAACATTTCGCAATCACCCCAGAAATAATTGTTAAGAAAAGAAAAAGGAAAATTGCATCAACTAATTACGATTGGAAGAGGAAACCGAAATTGGTGAATAATAGAGGTACCACTCCATTGGTGATCGTCGCCTTTCTTTTAATGCATTCATACTCACCTTTTCTATTTCTAATTCTAATTACACAAGTTGTGGTGCATTGCTAATGCAGAATCCAAGAGACATCCTTGGCTTTTATGCCCTTCAGCAATAAAGCATCAAGGTGGAATCTGCCAGAGTAAACCGCTACCCGTATAATATCTAGCAGCCGATGTCATCTTGACATACCAAACTGCCATATTACAGAACCCAAAGTTTACTGTAGAATCCTGCATGCCAGTCACCACTGCATCAATTTACTATGACTCATCTCTAGGTGTCATTGAAGATCGAACAGAAGAAACCTTTAGAGCCACTTCATGCAAACTGCTGAGGTCTACAAGTCAAGATATCATCCCACTATGGACCTTTGTTTCTGACACTGTAATGGCCTTTCTGTCGGAAACAGATATCCTCCAAAAATAATCAAAGCACGGTTTTGCCTCGTCTTGCATTTTGGGGCTGTAGGTCCCACACATCGAGATTCTAAAACTATTACTAATCTCTCTTGGTTAGCATGGTGGGAATGAAACCAAGAAAATGGTCGGAGTGTGATTTAAAATCAGGTAGATAACTGATCTAACCTTTGACATGGTGAATAACCAATGGTATGGCTAAATATCCCATTTGTGATGATAAAATCAGCAACACAGTAAAATATTCACATAGCAATGGGCATCTGAATTCAGTTTGACTTGTTTCACCATTATCCTATCCAAATCCATTCACTAATTCCAGCACAACTCACATTATCAGAAAATTGAAACAAATTTCAAAACAGAGCTCACCTTTGTTCCTCAAGTTTGTTTTAGCTTAGGTCATTTTTGTAATCCTCAGGAATACATGAGATACTGAAAGCTAGTGTGCTCATGATAAAGCTGGAGCGAATCCTAGGCAGTTAGCAGTCAGATAGCAGTTATATGTTATTCATAAGCTACTTTTTATTAGAACAGTATAAATAAGAAAAGGCGTGCCAATTGGTTTAAATGAAAAGGAGCCTTAGGTAGCAGGTACCTAGTTTTGGATTGTAGTAATCATCTTACAAGTATGCTTCCTGCATGAAAGACGCACAACAGCAAAATAAGTGGTCTGCTGATAGAGTACTTGCATGATAATTAATGATCCACAATGATGACGAGATTACTGTATAAGCAAGAACCATAGGAGGGTTTCAACCAACAATAGGAGCTTTCAGGTGATGCTAGGTAAGGACTAGTGATGGGAAAGGAAGAGAGACAACACTCTCTTCCTTTAAACATGAGATGACAGAAAACAATTGATTTGACCCATGCATTATGGCATTTTTCAAACTCTTCTCATTGCAAGTCTACTACATAAATCCAATGGCACCAAGCATATGTTATGCATAAATGATCATGACACTACTTGAAGTCCGTAGCCTCATAAATGTCTTGACTGTCAAATTTGTAGTTTCTTAAAAACTCCAACAATAAACAGTTGGGTTTTAATCAGCTTGATGAGACGAATAACGCGGGATAAAAGAAATGATTGAATTAGCACATACTTGCACAAAGTATACATCAATCGATTGGGTGTTTATGAGACTGGCAAGACTTATAATGTGCAGAAAGCAAAAGCAGTGAAAGGAAAGAACTTGCTACAAAGATTGCATCAAAACACCAGTGATAGAAGTCAAACTGAATTTCTCCACCTAGACTTCCGTTATGATTATCCTGCCAAGGGATAACAGTTCAAAAAAATCAAAAATACGTTGAAAGCAGCCCAGTTAAGCAAAGAATAAATAACAAGTAGCCACAAATTAATCTGCATTCTTGTAATCTTTTAGCTTTGCATTTATTAAGAAAGAAGATTGGTTTGGTAAATTTTCAGAAACTAAGAGGATTCGATCATCCAATTCCAAACAAAGTCAAAGATTGTGTGGTTACATGCAGAGCATAACAATTCATAGTACGAAATTTGTGGTAAACTGAAAACAAACAAATCTACTTACACATCGATATTGTGCAAGTTAATTAACCAGAAAACAATACTTATATTTTCAAGAGAATGAACAAAAGATCTACACATCTATTAAGAATTTGCTGTCTGAAATACTGGAAAAACTTGCCTAGCAGGGTCAGGAATCATCACCTTGCAAAAACAATTGACATTCTAGCCTGGTAACACCATTTTTGTACTTATGTCTGACAATAAATAATCCAGTATTGAGTGCATGTGGTCTTATTTCAGTAACAGTTTTTGTTTTCCCTCTTTCTTCTAAAAATGAAATGTTCAACATGAGGACTTCCCAGAAGCTTCGGAAACAGATGTTATCCCCTAGTTGAACTGAGCCAATAAAAAATAAATGGGGATTTCAAGATAGCATATTTTAGCAATGCAAGACAATTTCAGCAACAACATTTAAGACATATTTGGGATAAACTAAGGACATTTCAGTATTCAGGAAATTGGGTTATCAAATTGATTTGAAAAGATGCTCAACAGTTTCCTTCACAAATACGCAGAAGAGGAAAAAATGCTGAAGACAAGCATGCTGTTAAACAACAGATCATGCACTGCAAATATTCTTCTTCCAACTGCGGGGAAATTGCGACGTGATGCAACTGCAATTTCTACAACTTTCCCACGCTGATTAAGTTATCTTTTCATTCTGACAATAGGGATTGAAACAATTTCTGGTTCTACAGAAAGGCGTCCACTAGAAAGCTAAAAATTAATAGCATGTTCAAAGCAATTGCAGAAACATGGATAGAAAATACAAATAGATTGTTGACAAAAATTCATGTGCAGAATCAGTAATCTGACCTTGCATCAAAAACTACCATACCTGTACTCAGTTGCTAAGCCTTTTATTATCAGTAGTTTAGAAGAAACAAAGTACATTCCCATGATTTCAGACAGGAAAAGTACAGCATTGCTTGAAGATCCACTCCCAACTCTAGAAACCGCAAAGAAGCACTGCATATTGCCAAACACTATACGTTGTTAAGGTAAGCTTCTTACTTCTCACTTCCAATCTATAAAACCATCAGCTTCAAAAGATTTTTACTATAAGTTAGTTGAGAACACCTCCAGGCATGCATCTGTAGCAGTCATGTCAAAAGACTGCTATTTTAGGCTAGTGCATCTATTGTTCAGGTGAGGACAACCAGTCTAGTTGCTAATCATTATATTATCAACTCTCATAGAGTTTGGAAAGCATTTTGTCATATGAATTCAGCACTCAGCTGGACTAATTAAAGTCATTCATAGATTAGAGCATGTTTGGCATTGTAATAGCAGTTGCTTTTTAAAGTGTTTTTCGCTCGAAAATACATCAAGATAATGTTTTTTCATTTTTAAAAAATTCATTTTTGACATCAGCACATCAAAATAATCCAAAAACTTAAACATAAAAATAATAATAATAATTTTAAGCAAAAAAAAGTCAAATTTTTGGCAAACGGTGTTTTGGCCGCAATGCCAAACACACTTAAGTAATCCAACATGACTCAAATTTGTCCCTCTTTCAGAGATTCCTTGTTGTCCGATATTTTTTACTTATTAGATAATAAACCAAGAAAAAGAAAAAACAAAAGACAGGTGCACCTTGTAGATTTCTCTCTTCAAAGAGTTTATGTCCTATTAAAATTAAGTCATGACTAGCAAATAAGAAAAGAAGAATCTCTAATATACAAATTACAAAAAGGAAATTGAAAGTAAAATATACTTCATAAGATTTGTTAAAAATCATTGAACTGATATAACGAACAAGATTCCAATGAATAACAGGGAAATGTACTGCACACCATAAATTTATGTAAGACAGCAGCTTCAGCCATGCAATTCTTTTGACACAATTATGTTTAAAAAGAAACTCTAAAGACTGCATGCAAAAAATACAATTCTTGTAAATAGAGTATGAAAATCAGAGTAATTTTACACATGCAAGTAGTCACATAATTAACTTTAGTTGAGGGTCAAGCAGTATTCACGTCACATGAATATGGCTTTTTCTAAAATAATCTAAAGCATCCACTGCGAGCAAACAGTTTATATGTGGAAGGCACCAATAATCTTTGAATTTTGTGAGGAGGTATACTGGGAAAACAATCAAACCAATTCTCATCATTTTAAAACCAAGCAATTTACTTTAAATTACTGTCTTCGTATTGCCACACTTTGTCAACAACCTGCAAGTTCACCTTATCATTCTCGCTTCAGTTAATTCCAATAGAAAAACATGTTTTAAGTGCCTAACACCCTACCATAAAACTGAAGACCTTTTTGGCAATGCATCACAGCCACAACAGACCCAACTGTTGATAGATCAACTTTGTGGTTCTGTCTAGTTAGAATTTGACTAAACTAACTATATTTATTAAGTTTAGTGACAGGAGAAGAGATCCTACAAACATGAATAAATGCAATGATAAACTATTAACATTACAAAAGGTGGCAGGTTACATGCTAGGATCTTGAATAATGAAATTAACATGCAAGTAATCATTTATTTACTATTACAAGTAACATTCATAACTAACCTGTGATAATAATGCGGCATTAATTCCTATATCAAAGAACTGTAAAAATATGCTGATAGTCCTTGTCACAGGATCAACTGAACCAGCCTGTAAAAAACAGTATTATATAAGAATCACATAAAAATGATAGTAATGAATGATTTTCTGATTTGAAACCATGCATTGAATTACAAAGTTGAGCATGTCAATAGAAGGAATCATTGAGGGGCAGTAAATTACCTCCTTGAAAATAACACTCTGCAGAGACTGCACCAAGCAAATAGAGTATTCAGTCACCTTGCTTTATTCATGCCTTGCATTGAAATTAGAAAATGAAAAGTATATTAACGGACACCTAAAATAGTTCATTCATTGCCAATAGAAAAAATTATTGCATCAGATTCAACAGACTTTTGAAATTGAAAACAGTTGAAGGAATTACAAACAAAATTATTGCGTACACTAAAATGGAGGTTTCTAGTTTAAGGGTAGATCATTGTTTCCTTCGGTTAAAGGAGGTAAAACTTAGTATTGTTTTCTTCAGTTAAAGGAAGGAAAACTTAGTTTTCACGTTAAGTGACAGACTTCCACTAATCTCTCATCGGTACCACAGAGAGCATAAATAATCCATCTCAAATGAGAAAAAGTAGAACATCCAGAAAAGCAACTCCCTAAAGCTGATGCCGGTTGCTAATATTGTAAATGTAATGACATTATTGCAGGATGTTGATTAGTTCCTAACCCATAAATCCAGTAAATGATTACGGACTCAGCACACCAAACCCATCATTGGAATTCACTCAACTCAAAAAGATCAAAACACAATTCAAAATAAGATCTCCATAAAGTACTTCTTGAACAATGTGTCCATAACATCAAAAGTTTGCATGACCGATATCCTTCAATAAATGGGTGCAAGATTTGGCGGATAATTCCGAACAATAATTAATAATTGCATAAAAATAAAAATTTGATGGATTCAAGAGTATGAAAGAGATAACTCAAACTAATCAGATGTCAACCAAAGGAAGAATTGAGTAAAAAAAAAAAAACATAATTCATATTTGATGTCTGACTATCATTTGATACTTGGATTCTGAAAAAAGCAGAAGTGGAAACAAAATTGGCAATAATGAAAGTGTCAATAATTCCAGCACTCTGCAATGAACATCAAAGCCATCAGAATTTTGTTGGTAAGCATGAAATTCAATTTAACAGCACATGGAGGCATTTTTCACAAGGAAGACAAATCTTAGAGAATGTCCGAAGACAAATCTTTTTACAAGTGTCCAAAACGTTGTACTGGTTAAGAAAACCTAATTAGAGTTACGCTTTTGGGTCTAGCTCAAGCACTAAGAGGTAAGAAGGTTTTGCTAAGCTCCCAGGGCAAATCCTCCCAATCAAAAATTTATATGTAGTTCTCTAACAAATATCTTTTCTAGGAAATCAACCCCTAAATAAAAATCAAACCTAGAAATTAACACACATACCTAAGACAATTCTAATGGAACTTGAGATCACATTTATCTTCAAACCCCCAGCACCCACACATAGCCCTCAAAAACTTGAGTATTAATGAGAGACAGCATTTTATTAACCATGCATGTGGAATTTATTCTAAGAGACAAACAAGATAGAAACTGAAACTCACATTAAACAAATTTTGCAAAATCAGTTTGCACACAAAAGGCATCCAAAAGATCCTCATTCTTCTATCAAAGAATGTCTTAACCATACTTTAATCATTTTGTACACATAATAGACAGAGCATGCATAGCCAAGTAAATACTGCATGTGACCCCTCCAAGTTTGAGAAAAAGCAGCTGCCTCCTGCAAAGTTAAGAAAGCAGAAGATATAAGAGCTGGTTGTTCAGAATGAGGGGAAACAAAACATTATAGAATATTTGTTTTTCTGTTTTTAAGAAAAAAATGGAAATAGTTAACACATCCACCAAGTCATATAAATACCCCTGCATCAAGACACATAAAATCTCCCTCTTCAACTGACCAAACTCCTTTCTCTGAACGTAATGCACTATTTTTTCCTATCTCCAAAATCAGGCCCAAAAAAACATCAAAGAAACAGAACATCCTCATTCAAATAGCTCAATCAAGATATCTAAAAGCCACTGCTTGACCTGTTAGACATCAGCATGTCATTTAATGTACTCTCCTGATGACCTTTGTAACTCCAGCTCATAATTATCCCACATATTAAATAAAAAATATTTTATCCATGAGCTAGTAAAAAATTGAGAATGAAGTGGATTTCCTAGAGTCAAAGAGCATATACTAGAAATAAATCTTAGCTTGGTGAAGCTCATATATTTCCAAAAATAGCTGCTTTGAAAGCTCCTCTAAAGCATGAACCTCTGCTTCCATGGTTTTAATATCTGAAAAAAAAAGCACACCGTAAGTATGAACCATATGGAGCATGGGGACAAACTAAATGCTAAATGATAAAAGCTCATATATATCATGGATAGTAAAACAGAATGCACGACTCACTCAAAATTTTAATGGCCTATTTTAACTGGAATGAAAAAAAAGGGAGTGGAGATGTGAAAACAGAAGCAGGAGGCAGAATGGGGCTGATGAGAATAATTAATGAAGGCCATCACTGCATTTGATATACAACTTGGATTGCTGATAAAGTGTGGGGGGGGGACGGTGTGCATGCTGGTTGTGGGATTTCAGACAGGGAAGGATGTGGAAGTGGTGATGGTAGGATGGCGCCCACTGATGGCAGCTGTACGGTGGTGGTGGTGGTGGCAGTAGAGGTGCTCAAGTTAGTATCCTAGCAGTCAAAACTATACCCCCATGGTTATGGAAAAAAAGGTAAAATTCTCACTCAATCTTTATTTTTTATTCTGAGCTTCATTTTAGATATTTCCCCTTCCTAGGCTCCAACTCCAAGCTATAAATGGAGCTTAAGAGTATGGATAATGAAAATGACAAAACACATGTTCCAAAAGCTATATTGGGGAAGAAAATGTGTGCATAACCACATACAAGCAGGAAAAGTATGGAAATTTTCAAGACAGGAACTACTCTACTCAGTAATTTAAGCCACCTTGTTCAATAGAAATCTTCATCACCAATTCACAAAAATTGCAACACCTCATACATGAAAATCTAGATGAAAACTGGAAGTAATAACATGATTTCTGAAAAGAAACATCATGTGATTACAAATTTATTAACCTCTGAAAGTAAAATACAAACAAAGTAACAAACAGAATGGATGCACTTATAGCCTGTGGAAAACAGATATCTTTTTGTTGAGGAATTTCCCCAAAAAAAGCATATCAAACAAAATTAACATCACTAAAAATGGGTAAACAACAGTAACCTTGCTCCTTTTGATCATCTTGAACAGATCATACAACCGTGCCAACTATTCATTTGAAGAAATACCTAGCAACATACAACCTCATGTCAGAAATGTCTAAGTGCAACGATTTCTAAAGATTATTAGCAATAAAAACTGTAATGTCCGTATTTAACAGGGGGAAAAGGTTATTGTACTTGAATCATAAATATACACGTGTTTGTGCATTTGCACAAGTGAGGGCATGTACATGCAAGCTCAAGGTTGTCAAAAACATTTTTTTGACATGACACAGTAAACATAAAATCGTAAAACTAGGAAGTAAATTTTTTTAACTAATTATATATTGACAATTACAACCAAATAGTAAATAACAGTATAACACAATTAAAACAAAAGTGAAATAAACAATAGAAAAATTCAAGCACCTTAAAATATATAGAAAACTATAAATAGCAGGGTAACCAGTAAACCGGTTTCTGGAAAACCCAGAACCAGTCGACCAGTTACTCATACAAAACCAAGAAAATCACTCATCTTATTCTTCCTATAAACTTGTAAACTCAGTTTGGTTTTACTGATTTTACAAGTCAACTCGCAATTTTGACAACAATGTGCAAGCTTGCCAAAACATGTGGGCAAATAGGACAGTGAGCCTAGTTATATCATAAAAATGTGAGATGATTAGCAAACTCATTTTTGCATCTAGTTTTGGCCTCAACAAATAAGTTATCTTTCACCTTGCCATTAATCCTAAGAAGAAATTCTTACAAAGTTAGAACTTTGATGAAAAGAACTTGCAGCACAATTAGTTAAAATACATTAGGTGTATATAACTGTCAATTAGTTAGCTGATTTTTAGCCTAACTTTCAGCTCCTAGATTGTAGTTTATTCAATTGTATAGTTTACTTACCTAAATGATTAATATGTATCCTATATAAATAACCCTTAATGATCTGAATAAAAACTATCCAACCTAATTCTATTCTTCAATTTGGTATCAGTTTTTTAGATTAAAGGTCCTAACTCGATTCCTTGAAGAGAATTTGTATGAATCTTCATTTTTAACCAGCAGCCATTGTTGACACTCTCTAGCTGTTTTTTCCTTAGAGCCACTTCAATCAACCCTAGTCTTCTATGTTTGACAAGCAAGCAAATATGTCCAACAGTGACAAGGCCCTTGTAAATTCGAACAGCAAGATGTTGTCTGCCATGATTATTCAAGAGAATTTCTCTCAAATCCATATTAAACTGGATGGTATGAATTATCATGTTTGTCTAAAATTCTGGAAATATGTGTTGCTAGTGGGATGAAGAAGGGTTATATTACTAAAAAAAACAATGACGACCTAAGGAGCATGCTTCTCGGCAAAGGATGTATGAGATGCTGGAAAAAGCATGGCTATCTAGAGTAGTTTAAGCTTAATCAAGCTAAGAGATTAAAAAAAAAAAGTCCTCCTAGATTGTGGCAGCTGACACATCTCAATCCTTTGCTTTCCATGTATCTTTTCTCAAGGAGGTAATTCTAGTTTAGCTCTTATTTCTTCTACTAATAACACTTGGGTACTGATTCAGGGCATATGACTAGCAATTCTTCCTTATTTGATCCATTAACATCTTCCCCAGTCAAGTCTACTATGGTTGCTAATGGGACTCCATGCTAATTACTGGAGTCAGGAATGTCACACTCTCCACCACTCTCTCCATGTCTTCTATTTTACTTGCTCTTACTTTCTAATAAACTTCTCTCTATTAGCCAGATTACCAAACATTTTAACAGTTATGTAATCTTTTATTCTACCCACTGTGTTTTTGGACAATCTCCTGAAGATGACGATTGGCATTGTGACACAGACATAAACAATTTAAGAAATACAACAAAAACAAACAACATAAAATTTTGTCACAAAGGGTCACACCATAAACCCTAATTTCTAATTTGAAGTTTTATCATTAAATATTTCTTTTCAAGTAGTCTCTTTCTCTATGAGATTTACAATTATTTAAAAAAACTAAAAAACCAACCTAAAAAAACTAAAAAACCTAAAAATAAAGGAAAAGCAATAAAAATCCTAAATATACTAAGAAAAATAAAATTATTAAGCATAATATTTAATTTCCTAAACTAAATAAAAATAAAGAAAAATAACTAAAGAAAATTATTTTTTCTTAAAAACCTTTTGCATCACATTAGTAAGGAGAGAGTTGGAGCATTAGATTCCAAGTCTAGCCACTGTCTTCAAGTAAAGAAAGGGAAGTCTAACAGGGAAAAATCTTTGGGTCATCCTTCATTTGCCTACTTAGAACATTTATTTTGTGATATTCTTGTTTCTAGCTTATGATGTGAACAATGCATTTATGCTAAAAATCATTGTGTTCCTTTTGAAGTCATTTACAATAAAAGTCCAAATCCTTTTCCATGTGTTTATACTGATGTTTGGGGTCTTTTTCTACCCTTTTTACTTCAGGACATAAATGTTTTATTTCTTTTATTGATGATTGCACCAAGGTAAGTTGGGTATATTTACTAAAATCTAAGTAATGTTATCCGTGTTATTACTTAATCTTACTAAATGATTGTCACACAATTTCATATTCAAGTTCAAGCCTTTCATTCTCACGATGGTCATGAGTTTGTGAATCAATCTCTTATTGATTTCTTCAAGGCTCATGGCATCCTCTATTAGATAGTGTTCCTGCACACCACAACAGAACGACATAGCATAATCTATGAACTGGCACCTCTTAGAGGTAGCTTGGACATTATATTTTATTATGCATGTTCCTAAATGTTTCTTGGCTGATTTTGTCATGACTGTGTCTTCCTCATTAAATAATGCATGCATGTATTATGACTATTAAACCTCTTTGAGGATGTTATCAAGTTTCCACTCTATTCCTTCTACTCTCAATCTTTGTGCTAAGATTTTTGGTTGTGTTATGTTCATATTCACTCTCATAGGGATAAGCTTAATCCTTGTGCCCTTTGGTGTCTTTCTAGGTTACTCTAATTCCCAAAAGGGATATGAGTGTTTTCATCCTCTACGGGTAAATACTACATTTCCATGGACATTTGGTTCTATGGAAAAGTATGCTATTTTTCTGGGAATGTGTCTTTTGTTCCTCTTCCAGGAGAAATTAGTAGCAAGGAAGAAGAACATTTATGGTTGGCAGAAAAGAGACTGTGGATTTCAAGTGAGGGGAAGGATCAAGCTATTATGGTTAAGGGGGAGATCTCTTTTGATCCTATAAAAGAAGTTGTATCCAAACTTGAAGAGGGTATGGATAAAAGGTCCGCTCAATTGTTCCAAAAGGGTTGTACAAGAAGGAACTAAAATGAAATTGTCAAGCCTCCACCTCATTTTGACTCCAGTACTCCAATTGATGATATTACCATACCATCGATTGACTCGTACAAGATTGACCTTGAGATACATGTCCCTTCTTCTATAGATTCATAACATGTATCTTTAAGGTCCGCCAACTCATATTCACAAATTAGAGGTCAAAAAAGGATATATCCCCTTCATGTCTATAAAGAGACTGATAGATTTGGATTTTTCAAATCATCTAATGCCATTTATCCCATGTCTGATTGTCTCTTATCATCATTTGTTGATTTTGTCTCTTATCATTATTTGTCAAGTCTCATTTATCTTGTCTAAGTTTCACTTATCTTTTGACCTTTAATTGTCCTTTATGTCTATACCTCAAGATTTTTTGGAAGGTTTTGGAGACCCTACGTGGAGGTCTGCTATGGTTGAGGAAATGAAGGTACTCTAGAAAAGCTCTACTTAGGAGATGGTCGAGCTACCTCAAAAAAGAAAGCAACAGGGTGTAAATGAGTGTTTTCGATGAAGTGCAAATCATATAGGATCGTTAATAGGTACAAGGCTAGACTAGTTGCTAAGGGTTACACTCAAACTAGTAGGCTTGACTCAAGAGAGACTTTTACTCCCATGGCTAAGATGAACACAGTTAGAGTCATACTCTCTTTTGCATTTAACATAGATTAGCCATTACAACAACTTGATGTGAAGAATACCTTTCTTCACGATGATCTAGTAGAGGTGTATATGGACCCTCCTCAAGGATTAATGCCAGAAGAAGGTGAAGAATGCAAGATGGAAAAAGGTGTTGTATGTGTTTTCAATAAAAATAAACATCCACGAGTCAGTCATGTAAGAACTCTAATTATTCACTCTTTTATAGGGAAAAATAAGTTGAAATCGATCATGAATAGTATGATCGATCAGAGACAAAGGAGACTAGGGTAAAGCAATCGACCACAAAAACAAGGTTTATGTGATCAACCAAAGTATCTAGGCTTATGCAAAACATGAGTCCTCAACATGTAAAGTTAGTTAGTGTTACTTAACAGGTTAGAATTCAAATGTTTATCAAAAAAAAAGAGCTATGATTTAGTTAGAATATAGTTTGTCTTAGGATTCATCATATCAACTCTTTATCTAATATGGACAACCTACATAGGATTAGATTTAAGAGATTACGCAAAACTCTAATATCTTGTAATGATACAAATAGGATCATATAGAAAATTTATCTTTCTTTCAGTTTTTATTGCTTTCCTTTACAACTTTATTTACTATTTTATTTAATTCCTATACTTTAAAATAACTTCAATTATTTCCTTTTCCTTTCTACACCAGTTCTTTTCTACATGTGGTGTTGTTTGGAGTAGATATAGCTTTTTTGAAGTTCCAAAATCTTGGTATTTCACATTCTGCTTGATTTTGCAAGGTTACTACTAGCCCTTCTCTTGGGATAAGTTCTTATAAAGGTAGTTTCTCCTCCTTGAAAAGTTAGAAACAATTAATTGGTAGCATAATTGATCAAAAGATTATCTGACAGATCAACAACATGGACTACATCAATTGCCGAGGGTTTGGTTCGACAAGTTGAGCCAATGAAGAAGTGTGGTTTTAATCAATCGCGGGCTTGGTTCGACAAGTTGAGCCAATGAAGTAGTGTGGTTTTAAGCAAGCCTTGGCATATCACACTCTATTCTAGTAGCTTCAAAACTAATTGGCCAAGGAATTTGAGATGAAGGACTTCAAAACTTTGAAATATGTTTTAGGCATTGAAGTATCTTGATCCAAGCAAAGAATCTCTCTCTCTCTCTTAATGGAAATACATATTAGACCTTCTAATCAAAACTGATAACTCCGCCTTGTGAACCTATGGATGCTCCTATTGAGATTAACCATGGTCTTGCTTTCTCTTGAATCAAGTTCTAATGAATAAAAAGAGGTATCAAATAGTGGTTGGTAAGTTGATTTGTCTAGCTCATACTAGACCTAACATATCATATGCAATTAGTGTTATGAGCCGATTCATGCATAGTTCAAGTAACTGACACATGGATGCAGTGAATCGTATCTTGACTTACCTAAAATTCTCTCTAGGTAAAAGGTGTTATGTTCTCCCAACAACTTGGCTTACCTAAAATCCTCTCCAAATAAAGGTGTTATATTCTCTTGACATTACCACATTGATATTGTGGGATATATTGATTCTGATTTTGCTGGATCCAAATTAGAAAAAAAAAAATTCTACTTGTAAGTATGTGTCACATATGGGAAGTAACTAACTTGGGAGTAAAAAAAAAAAGAATGCAGTATCACTATCTAGTGCGGAAGAAGAGTATTGTGCCCACCATCATGCGATTACATAACTTGGCTTAAAATTCTCTTGGGTGAGTTGGGTACAACCTAAGAAAACCGATGGTACTCTTTTGTGAGAACTCAATTGCTATTGAGATTACCAACAATCCAGTTCAACATGAACAAACAAAGGATATTGAACTTGATAGGAATTGCATTAAAGACA
This sequence comes from Populus nigra, assembly GCF_951802175.1. NCBI lineage: Eukaryota > Viridiplantae > Streptophyta > Magnoliopsida > Malpighiales > Salicaceae > Populus > Populus nigra. The sequence goes on along the minus strand of NC_084862.1, from coordinate 10,233,907 downwards.
ATCTAGACTCTTGTGTAGTTGAGATTACTTATATTATGAGTGTGAATTTGTTGGCTGACATAATGACTAATGTTGTTACTATTGGTCCCTTCCATATGTTGCTATCCAAGTTGGGCATATATGATATCTATACACCAACTTGAGGAAGAGAGTTAATATATATTAGGTGTACACAACTGTCAATTAATTAGCTGATTGCAGTCAATTAGTAAGCTGATTATAACCTAACTTTTAGCTCCTAGATTGTAACCTATTCAATTGTATAGTTGACTTACCTAAATGATTGATACGTATCCTGTATAAATACCCCTTAGTGATAGGAGTAAAAACTATCCAGTCTAATTCTATTTTTCAATTGAATTTAAACTTTTTTCCTTAAATCTGGTGTAAAATAAATGTCTAGACCAGCCTCGTTATGTCTAGTCTTGAAATGAACTTTTTTTTCTAGATTTACGTAATTGATAGTCATAAGATATCATGTAAAGCAGAATTAGTCCAAGCTATCTCTTAAATATTTCCTAAAACATATATTGCTATCCACTAGAACTCCCTTAGGGTATCAAACGAATTTCCAAGTTTGTGGACTAATAGCAACTAATTATACTCGGATTTAACATCTCCAGGAAGGGATTGGAAATCTTTTGATGTCATTAAAACAATGCTATATATTTTTCTTAACAACAACCACGAGCAGTAACAATCTACCCGATTCTTCCCCTAACTTAGCATATTTGTTTGATATGCATGTCAAAATTATGTTTTTCTTTTTCTTTTTCGTTTTTTTTTTTCATGTATTATAATGTCTTCCTATACTCACTCAAATTGATAAGCTCAGGACTTATTATAATATATTTGTTTCTGAGCTACATTGATTAAAATTGTGCCCATGTTTCTAGTTTTATCTCTTCTAAATATGTTTTCACGAGCTAAACTTTAGAATTACATAAACAACGAAGTAAGTTTTCAGCACAATTATTTGTTTAATAGGTGGTGCTCGCTGTATGATACTTTTTCCTCTCTTTTTTTTACAGATTTACTTCAATCTTAAAGCTGCATTGTATGATTGACTATAAAATTTGTTTACTTCAAGCATGATGTCTCCCTGGGAAATAGATGCTTTGATAACTTTAAGGCGTTTTACTGAGCATAATGTAAATTGCAAATTGAATTCACATCTCATCCAAGCACATTACTCCATTCAAAAAAAAAATTGATGCTGCAATGACAATGCACAAGAAAGAAACATAATCAGAAAAATAGAAAGATAAGAAACCTCCTCTGATCCCTGAATTCGTTCCATCTCCAGTTGAGAAAGGACAATCTTCTTCTTCTTTGCAATACAAGTCTCAATTGAAGAGGACGAGTTGAAGGAGAGTGCAAGAGAAAGCAAAAACGGCACTGAAAATGATCTGAACTAAATGCTCTTTTCTCTTCGTATTCTTTGTAAAGCCTTCTGCTGAAGAAACAAAGGCAAAGTGATCCAACCACCACAATTTCTTCAAAGAAATCCCCACCCGCCCTTCTCTCATGCTATCTTGGATCTCCCTCATACTCACTGTCCTCTATGCTTTCTTGCTTTCTGAATGCTGTTCTGTTCTCTTGTTGGTAAAGAAAACCTTTATATCCTCCTCTTCTTGTTCTCTCTCACCACACCCAACGAAATGCCACCAAGCACTTATAAGTGACTGCCTGTGGTTTAACAAAAACTTGTTAATTGGTTTCATAACTCGATATCTCGATTTGATATTTTTAAATTCCTATTCTATTAGTTATTTTACACCATCTACTAATAAAAAACCGATTAAATTTGAAAAATAAATTCAAAATAAATCAAATTATTAAAAAAATATTATTGAGATAATAATATATTAAATCAATCCAGATTTTATATAGCCTAACTCATCAAATTCACGATTCGAATCATAAATTTTTAATATTTTCTTAAAAAAATTACCTAAATATACGATTAAAAAAATAAAAAACAAAATAAAAAAGTAAATCGATGAAGTTGGAAGAACAAAATTCAAAAGAAAGAAAGTCAAGATGATATTTTTAAAAAATATTGAGATGGCTACATATTCAATCAATCCACATTAATTTGCTAAACTTGTGATCTAGTTCATGAAACCATGATATTCTTATAAAAAACGACTTAGAACAAAAGTAATCCTACATAAACTAAAACAAAACATATCACAAAAAACAATTCAAAATAAATCAAATGCTTTAAAAATAAATTTTAATATGGCATCCTTTTTATAAAAAAAAATATTGAAATAACAATATATTAGATTGAAGACGCATCACCCCTAGTGCACCCTATCGAAGGTAAGTTGTATTGTTGTTTGATTGTTTTTTTAGGTCAAGTTTCTATTCGTTAGTTTCGTCTAAGGTCTAAAAAAGATCTCTCTTCATGAGGAAATCTTTATCTTATCGGGTTAAATCCTAACTATTCTAAAGTCTGAATTTTAGTATCAAATTTATTTTATATTGTGTATCTTTAATACCCGATGCTATGCTCTATTGTATAGCTTTGCACCCCATAATTATTAAAGTCTATATTTAAACTCTAATATAAAATGAATAAAATGATTGATAAAGTATTTTTGACATTTTAGTCAAACCCCAACGGATAATCATAAACTGGTTATGATATCTATTTTTTTTATTTTTAAAACATGAGAAAGATACAATTTTTTTTGTTTTTTTATGAAAATATACTTGGAAAACTTTTTAGGATCTGGCCATATGCATGAAAACAAAATATTTTTTTTGTTTTTTGAAAAGGGGAAATTAATTAAGAACTTTGAGATTTTTTTTAATTTTAATTTTTTTAAGAAAGGTTTCAGAGAAAACCCCGTATTTTAATACTGAATTTGTATCTTGCAGTGCAAAAATACAACCCAATATTAAACAAAATTGGTAGGAAAACACGCTAGAAAATCAGAAATATTTTGAAATGGCCTTTGAATTATTTTTTGAATTTTTTGGTTTTATTTTTTATAATATATAATATTATATTATTATTATTAAATATATGGGCCGGGTCGGCCCAGCTAACTGGACCGGACCCAGCCAGACTAGGCTGTTTAGCAGCCCAACAGGTTGGGCCACCAGCAACCCATTAGATTTGGGCTCCTTTCTTTTCTTTTTTTCTCTCTTTTTTGTTAGGCTAGACCCAACCCGGCCTTATAAGCTAGGCTTAAATAGGTCCGGCCCGACCTTAGGGGGGGTTAATTATTTCCCCCTGTATGCAGAATGAATTCTCATTTTGCATGCAGGCAACGACCTTACAGGGGGGAAGAAAAAAAAGGGAAAGAAAATGGGGGAAAGTTACTTGGCTTAGGGGTCGCGATAGTGGTAAGGATGTTCGATCGGTGGCTCAAAAGGCTTCGGTAGAGAAAATGGTGGCCGGTGTCGGCTGTGGGGGGAAGAAATCAAAAACTGTAGAGGAGAGGGGAAATGTGTGGTGGCTGTGGTGGTGGTTTCTGTTGTTGGACCATGACGATGTTGAGGGGGAGGAGCTGGTTTGTTGGTGGTTGTCTTCGGTAGATGTAAGAGGTGGTGGCAGCGGCGGAGAGTGAGAAAGAAAAGAGAGAACTATTGGTTGAAGAAGGAAAAAATCAGGGAGTATACTGGTTTTTTTAACAATTTTGAAATCAATTTTCTCCTTCTTCAGAACATGAAATCCTCATCTATTTATAGGGGTTGGAAGAGGGATGTTTGGTCTCCATTTGTGTCAAATCTTAGCACTTGGATCAACACAGAAGGTTCCCATATGTGCCTCCATAAGAGGCATGTTATTAGGAAGGAAAAAGGTTTTGAGTTTAATCATAAAATTATGATTAAGGTTTAAGAATCGGCACCTAATATTATGGTTACTAGAAACCTATAGTCTGCGAGAGTCTGAGTAAGAGACTAGTTGTGCAAAGGGAATCACCCCCAGTACACTTTACCTAAAGTATGATGCATTGCTGTTTGATTATTTTTCTAGATCAAGTTCCTATCTATTGGTCTTTTTCTAAGGTCTAAGTTCTTATCTCCCTTCATGAGAAAGTTTTTACTTTATTGGGTGAAATCTTAACCGTTCTAAAGTCTAAATTTTAGCATCATATTTATTTTGCACTTTATATTTTTAGTACTTAAGGGTGTATTCTATTATGTAGTTATATACCCCCCGAATATTAAAGTCTACATCTAAACTCTAATATAAAAATGAACAAAATGATTGGTAAATGGTTTTTGACATTTTGGTCAAATCCTAATGGATAATCATAAACTGGTTACAATATCTATTTTTTGCTTTTTTAGAAAGATGCAATTTTTTTGTTTTTGTTTTTGAAAATATGCTTGGAAAACTCTTTAGAATCTGGTTATATGCATGGAAACAAAATATTTTTTTTTGTTTTTGAAAAGGGAAAATTAATTTAAAATCTTTGAGATTTTTTTTATTTTAATTTTTTTAAGAAAGGTTTCGGAGAAAATCAGATATTCTAATACCAAATTTGTATCTTACAGTGCAAGAATACAACCTAATATTAAACAAAATTGATAGAAAAACATGTGAGAAAATCAGAAATAATTTCAAATGCCCCTTGGATTTTATTTTTTTATAATATATAATATTATATTATTATTAAATATATTGGTGGGACCCAGCTGGGCTGGGCCGACAGTGGCCCACAAGATCTAGGCTCCTCTCTTTCTTTTTTCTTTCTTTTTTTTTTTTGCTAGGCTAGACCCGGTAAGGCTGGGCTAAAACAGGTCCAGCCGGACCATATAGGGGTTAACTATTCCCCCTACATGCAGAATGAATTCTCGTTTTGCATGCAAGCAACAACCCTGCAAGGGGGAAGAAGAAAAAGGGGAAGAAAGGGGAGAAGGTTACCAAGCTTGGGGGTCACGACAGTGGTGAGGATGTTCAACCCTCAGGAGGCTTCGATGGAGGAAATTATGGTCGGTGTCGGTTGTAGGGGGGAGAAACCAAAAATTGTAGAGGAGAGGGGAAACGTGTGGTGGTTGTAATGATGGTTTATGTCGTTGGACCACGATGGTGCTGAGGGGGAAGAGTTGGTCTATTAGTGGTTGTCTTTGGTATATGTAAGAGGTGGTGGTAATGGCAAAGAGAGAAAGAAAAAGGAGAATTGTCGACTGGGAAAGGAAAAAACCGAGGAGCAAGCTGGTTTTTTTATCGACTTTAGAACCAATTTTATCCTCCTTCAGGACATGAAATCCTCATCTATTTATAAGGGTTGGAAGAGGTACATTTGGTCTTCACTTGTGTCAAATATTAACCCTTGGATCGACATGGAAATCAACCGTTGGTTCAAAGTAGGCATAACGAGCTGTTAGATTTGTTGTAGAGGAAGGGTTGGTCGGGTTGATCGCTTTGGGGTGGTGCCACCACCTCTGTGGCATTAGTTGGCCAAAACTAACCACACTAGTGTGTAGTCAGATGTCTGGTGATCATTTTTGTGTAAGTTTTGTTCGATTTGGTGGAAAAGCAAAGCGTCAAATGCCTTTGGAAGTAGGACACTCGAGCGAATTTTCTATAGAAGAAGATGAACAGTTGCAATAAAATGACATCGTTTAGTCCAATTACGCTTTAGTCTTTGATTTGTGATTTATTCTTAATTGCACAGGTGATTGGCTTCAAACTTTCAATTTTGTACAATTGTACACCTGATGAACTTCAATTTAAAACCTGAATTTCAGCGCCTTTTTCACTTTGATCCTTAGTCTCGGATTTATGCAATTCTACCCTTCATTGACCATCAAACTTTTAAATTTCTTCAATTCATCCCTAATTTCAGCCAATTGGGTCCTTAGAGTTTGACGCCTTTAGCAAAGTAGTCCTTGGCTATGAATTTATTCAATTTAGCCCCTAATTAACCCTTGATTTTGCCCCTGATTTCAATTTGGTCTCCTAAAATTTCAATCTTCTTAATTAAGCCCAAATTAGACTCTCAAACTTAATGTTTCACCAATTAAGCCCCTAATAAAATTAATTTGACTTGTTTAAAGTATAATTTGACCTAATTAAATCCTTTAATTAGACCCAAATTAATTCTTAAACATAATGAAAATTTAATTTGGCCCATGATTAAATCAAATTGGCCTACTAAAAATCTAATTAAGTCCTTCGGCTTAATTTTTAAGCAGATTTGTCCAATACTCATTTAATTTGACCTTAAATATGTATTATCTCTCCTTTTTAAGTAAAATGAGGCACAATTAAACTCCTAATTTTGTTTAAAATTGTAGCTTGATTTTTTCTTACTTTTGCTATAACACTAGCCTTCTTGCTATTATTTTTATTATAATCTTTAATATTATTTTTTATTTATTTTGAAAAGAAATAAGATGATTTTGAGGAATAACCCAAAAATAAGTTATGACAATTGCCCCTCTTTGCAATGTTTATGCCAAAAAGTTTCGTAAAAGACTTTAGATAATAAGTTTTGTAAAGTAGAAAAAAGAATGAGATATCACGAACTCACCAGATCAAGAAATTATCAATTCTTTTGAAAGTGTTTGAAGTGAGGGTTCAAAAGCACGCTCAAAGAAAAATGGATAAGGCTAGAAAACGCATTATCCCAAGGGCAGGGGCTGGAGAGTGCACTCGAAAGAAAAGGAGATAAGGTTTGTAAAAACCTTTTGAAATGGTATAGTTGCACCAAGAACCTGCCTACTGGTAGGATTTAAAGATTCTGAAATGGTCAAATTATCATGGGTGACCCATCCTGGTGGAAAAATATAAAGATTTTTCAAAGTGGTCTAATTTTAATGGGCGACTTGCTCAGGAAAAAAAGATTTCACTAGAGATGTCTTGAAGGGCCGATAGGATAGGGCTCGAAGTTGTATTATCTAGGAGATGAAAGCTCAAATGATCACTTAAAAGGAAAATAGGTAGGGCTTGAAGGCACACTATTTGAGGGAGAAGGGCTTAAAGGAACATTCAAAAAGAGATAGGGTTAAAAAAATACATTATTTGAGAGATGAGGGTGCAAAGACGCATCTAAAAAGAGGTAGAGTTAGAAAATACACTACTCGAGAGACAATGGCTCAAATGTGCACTTAAAAAAAGATAGGGTTAGAAAACACGCTACAAAAGAGACGAGGGCTTAAAGGCGTACTTGAAAGGGAGAAGATAGGGCCTGAATGTGCACTATATGAGAAAGGAAGGCTTAAATGCACACTCAAAAGGATAAAGATAGGGTTTGAATATGCACTATATGAAGGTTGAGGGCTTAAAAACACACTCAAAATGAGACAAATAAGGCCGAAGGTACACTATCTCAGGGAGGAAGGCTTAAAAAGGCACTTGAAAAGAAGAAGATAGGGTATGAAGGTACAATTTCTAAAGGATGAAGGCTTAAAGACACACTCGAAAGGAGGTAGGGATAGAAAACACACTACACATAATAAAGGCTCAATGACGCACTTAAAGGGAGGTAGAATTAGAAAACACACTACACGAGAGATGATGACTCAAATGCGTACTCAAAAAGAAGAAGATATGGCCTCAATGTGCACTATCTGAGGGAGGAGGGCTTAAAAACGCACTCAAAGAGAAAAAGATAGAGCCTGGAGGTAGGAGTTTGCATGTTCAGAATGCCTTTTATTGGTCCTAAGTTGCTTGATTGTTTGATTAGAAAGGACTTTTTAAAAGCTCGTAATGCAAGCTATAAATATTGGTTATGAAAGAAAGAGATTTGTAGGCTCAAAGAATGTTGTAAGGTTTTAAAGACTTAGGATCACTATCATTATATCTTTCAATTGTATTTCTTTGATTTGCCTATTTTTGTTTATTTTGGTGAGGCATCGTTATTTTACCTTAACTTTTTTTTTTCATTTGGGCATGCCTCCTAACATTTGGATTTCTCAGGCTCTTTAGCTTTTCACAACTTTTTTTTGATTTTGATCTTTAAATTTCTTCTTATCCCCTAGTGTGGGGTGTGATCATAGTTAGAATTTTATAAAAGAAAAACTTAATCAGGCTCCAATTGAGACCATAAGGGTTATATTTTTAAAACATGAATGGATAACAAAGATGGTCTTTCATAATTTCAAGCGCAAGTGGTCAGAGCCGATAAATTTTATCCCCGTCCAATGTAATGGTTTAGAACTAAGTTTTTGTGAATCAATAACTAACAAATTGAACTACATGTTATTATGCATACAATTAAATTATGGCTTAAAAGACATGAGACATGATTTTTTTTATTTTTCATGTTTTGGTTCAAAATTATTTGGTCACTTCAAAATGAAAATTGCTTGAATGACTCGTTTGCCACCTTACAAAAAGGTGTTTAAACATTATTTTAAGCAAACATCAAATTATTCCTGAAATCAAAAAGTAAATTTAATTTTTTCAAAAATATTTTGGAAAAAGGTTTTTATTATTTTTTACAAAATTGATTTGGTCACAATGTTTTGAATAGTTTCATGGAATAAATTATGAGGGTCAAAAAGTTTTAAAAAGGATGAGGATTGTCTTTTAACGTTTTGTATGTCATACCTTAGGGTTCAACCATTCTTACCATTATATTTATCCAATCATGAATAACAATAAAATACTAAATATTATTTTCATAACAACATCTCTTGATTTCAAAACAACAAAGAGATAAGGAAAATGCATATTTCATTTAAAGATGTGATGAAATCCCAACAAAACAAGAGTAGCAAAGTTCTATAACAAAAGGACTAACAATGCAACACCCTTTTTTTAAGTTAGCTTTCTTAGCAACACTAGTGTCTTCTCAGCATTCATCAATATTTTTTCCATTTGTTTGCTATGTTGGAAATGGTCCAGGATATGTAACATGCATGAAGTAGTTCATTCCCTAGTTGCACCATGTTAATGCTTCCGGTTTTGAAATTGAAAAGCATTATACCATATAAGTATCCTCTCATTACTACAATGTTGTTATCATAAAATACAAAAGGGATCATATGAGGTCCCCTCCCCATTGTTACATTCATGTTTACCATATACCTTTTGTGTCATTCTCTTCTATTGTAACTTTTCATGACCCACAATTTCATGAAGCTATGTTTATCATCCATGCAGGTTATAACAAGTTTTCCTTCATACTCAATAATCATGATCTTTGTATCTTTATCACGTCCATAAACTAATAGGGAAATTGGAAACAACTCACACTCAACTTTATGTGTTCCCATCAAATATGAAATGTCTCTTTTCCAAGTGAGCAAGTGAAGTACACCATTCATAAATACTAGGTTCATGCGACAAAGTGATTCATCTTATGGTAACTTGATTTCCTTTATCTATCTTTATTGATAAGCTTTTGAATTAAACAATTCACATCATATGCAATTATATAGAAAGAATTTCTTATAAGAGTAAAACTCGGGCTTTGGGAACCTTATGGTATTGTAATGCAAGGGATAAACAAATATTACCTTTTCCTTTTATTTTGTTCACTACTACGAGAGTTATTTTCATTTATTATTAAACTTATTATCTGTTTTTCAATTGTTATCATTACAGATACTATTTTATACTATGATTAGTGAAACATATAGTAACACTTAACTTTGAGATGAAAAAAAAATATCTTATAACATTTTATTTCTTGTCTTTTTAATGTTGCTTTGTTCTTTATATTTATATACCATTTTTATCTTTTAGGACTTATAAGAACAACCAAATGTCCACAAATATATTCATTTTCTTACAAAACTGTATTGGTGTTTACGAGTTGGCATCTGCTTTTTAGTGTTGTTACTTTTAATAAATGTAATGTGATGAATTATGTATAATTTTCATAAATTATTTCTAAAATTCTCCACTCTCTGTTAAAAAACAATTGTTATTAACATTTAAAGGTTTTATATCAATCACTCTGCCACCTTGAAAAATATATTTTTTATTGCGCTAGTGATTATGGATATCTTAGATAAATTATTTATACTTTTAAAAATAATTGTGTGTGTGTATTTATGTCAAATTGTTATCCTCTATAAAATGTGCAAGAGTAAAATAAAAAATTAAATCATATATGTTGTTTTTTTCTTTATTTATATATTGAGAGTGTTATAATCTAATTTTGGACCCCCTAAAATTCTTTTATAAAAAATATATATTCCTCTTTTTTATTTAAAAAATCAAAAAAAATAAAAAATCTAAAATTCAAAAATATTTCCAGGACATGAAGAGATAAGTCATTGGGCTACAACAAGTCAAAATGTTCAAAGAATAGTCAGATTCTAATAATTTGACAAGATGAGTTAAAGAAAGACTTAATTTGAAACAAAGTTTAAGGTTGAAATCTGAATTGACTAAAATTAGAAGAATTAATTAAGTTTAAGGACTTAATTAAACTTCTAGTGGGTTTAATTAACTTAATTAAAGATTTAATTGAAGCAAAAATTAAGTTTAAAAATAAATTTGACAAAAATCAAAAGAATTAATTAAGTTTAAGGACTTAATTAAACTTCTAGTGGGTTTAATTAACTTAATTAAGGATTTAGTTGAAGCAAAAATTAAGTTTAAAAATCAATTTGGCAAAAATCAAAAGAATTAATTAAGTCTAAGAACTTAATTAAATTTCTAAAGGGTTTTATGGGTTCAATCATGGACTTAATTAAAGAAAATTTAAGTTTGGAGTTCTAATTTGGGTTAATCTATAATAATTTAAAGAAAAGGGACTCAATTGAAACTTTGAAGGGCCTAATTGACTCAATCAAGGGCTTAATTAAAAGAAATTTAAAGTTTCAAGGTTGATTACGGACCAAATTGAAGAATTATAAAACCAAAGACTAATATGAAAGAGGCGTGCACATCCAAGGACTGAAATTGATTAAATCAGGGGTCAGATTAAAACAAATTGAAAGTTTAATGAGAAATAGGGGTCAAATTATATAATCTATAAACCATAGACTAATTTGTTAAAGGTGCGAGAATAAAAGGATCTCAATCAATATTTCTAGGGATATAATTGCAGAAATTAAAAAGTTTTTGGATCAATTAAAGGTGCATATGTTGAAATTGGAAAAACATGGACTAAATTGAAATTTCCTAAAATCCTTTTTAAAAACCCTATTTTTTAGTGTTCAGACGAACGACATGTCACTTATACTTTAATGAAGAAATGAATGACACGTCGTTTAGTCATTATGTCTTCCTCTTCAACCGAAAGGTTGATTGAGATGCCATTTTTAGACGAATGAACATGGCATCCCCGATGATTTCAGAGGCTCTAATCAACATCAATCAACTAAGAAAAAGTTCCTCTACAAGGATCAGCTATCCTCATCAAATGTTTATACCTTATTTGGCTTAATGAGCTTAATAACTTCTTGTCCCCAATCAACCACTCCTGCATTGTCATATTCAAGCTAATCGAGAGCCACCTTCCGATCAATGAATATAGAGTTATAGACTTTTATATAAAGTATGGTTTGTTCCCAATGGTAGATCCACATACCCTCTATATGATGTAGGTCTATCAATGGTATGTTTATGTCTCAATCTTTAGAATAATCTTGACAAAGTACCCAACCCAATCAGCTATGACTAAAGAACAAATTCACCATGAAAGAAAAGACTTAAAGGCTGTTTTTTCATGCTTTTAAAAAGACAAAAGGAAAACTAGGCACCATCAATTTTGGAGAGGAAGATTTCAGGAGATAGAATAACAATCTTCCATAAACCTCTTGGTGAAACTGTTATGGTTTTGTAACTTCATGTTTTGGTTTGCTTATAAAAAGCAAGTGCTCTTAAGAATAAAAGGAGCAAATCCATTTTAGAGAGAAAAATAAAGTGGAGAAACACAAAATAAAATTACATTAAAAAATAAAGAAAATTATTAAGGTTTGAGAGCAAAATTGAAACAATATTGTGTGTAAAGTTGGGAAGAGAAAAAAAAGGGGGGGCATTTAAGCTAAAGATTAGAATTTGAAAACGAGGAGATAAGAGGCAATAAGCTTCAATAAAGGAATCAATAATGAAGAAAACAACAATGAGTTTAAAAGGTATGTATCCACCTTTGATAAGGGGGTATAGCTTAATGAGCATACCCCCTCCCTTTTAATTGTTTTCAAGTTCTTGTTTGAATATTTATTGTGTATATATTATGATTAGTTATAGTTTAATGGATAATATTTATGTTTAAATGTATCTAATCATGTTTTGAACTAATATGCATGTTTTGGAATATATGTTCAAGATGGTATTAAATGCATGGTTTGATGATTTGAGATTATTAATGTAATGATGATAACATGTTTCATTATTAGTTTTGATACTTTGAAGTCCGAATTGATTATTTGGATTTGTTTTGATTTAAATAATGGATGTTTGATTTGCTAAGACTATAATCTTAATTTGTTCTTTGACGTGATATTGGGTTTATTCAAACTTTTATACATGTTAAAGATGATGAAAAATAAATGTTAAAACTTATGTAATATTGTTAAAGGATCTTAGAATGTATTTCTGATTTTTTGTTGATAAAATGGATGAATTTGTGGTTTGTTTCTTTTACCTATTTTCTTTTAGTTTGAATGTTTTAGCAGGTTAACATAAACATGTTCGAAGTAAGTTTGATAGCATAAGCTTTTGTGGTTTTAGTCAGTTTATAAGTTTAAGCCCTTTCTGAGTTGTTTTTGGGTTTCTATGGAATTTTTAGGTTCTTTCCCTTTGAATGTTCTTGAGCTTTTTCTGATTTCTCATAGTTTGATTTTATAACCTTTTTGATGTGCTTAGATTGAAGCTTTAACTTGTATGTTATTGTTCTCTGCCTTTTTTTTTATCCATTAATTACTTATTTTGGACCAATCAATCCTTGAAAGTTTGAATGTCAAGGTTTATGTTCTTGGTTGTTGGGTTTGATTACAAGCCATTCTTGATTTGTTTTTCTTATCTAATGCATCATTATGCTGCAATATTCCATTCTCCATGTTTTTGTGTGTTTTATTTGACAAAACTTGGTTGAAATTTACAATTTGATTTCTGAATTCTTCACTTATTCTTTGTATTCTTGGCGAGATTCAAAATGAAAATTTCTTTTGATCTTTATATATGTGTGTGCGCGCGCGCGCATAGTTATAAAACTCAACCCGGTAATTGACCTGGTAAAATGATCGGGTCATGGGTTTAGTGGATCAACTCGGGTTAATCCGGATCAAGAATCAAGAAACACATTAATATAGTTGTTTTGACATAAATTATCACATTAACATATATGCTAGCATAATTAACAAGAAAATATCACATTAACATATATACTAACATAATTAATTAGCATCAATAGATTAAAATGTACATTTTTCTTCAAATAAACAAACATTTAACATAATTTAAAAATATTAAAGATAAGAATAATAAAATAATCAATTACTCTAAAAATAAATAATTTAACATCATAAATATCATGTTACAACATCCAAACTTAAAATCCATAAAACAGATTAAAACTTTGGTGATGGATATACCGTGAATAATTGTACTTATCATAATAATACATCCATTTCTTAATGGTTTTTTTTATTTGAAAATAATAGACATCTTCAGATGGGTTGTTAGATGAATAATTTTTTGAAAAGAGAAGGCAGTTCCAAACACAAAGTGACCTTCCACATTTTTTCCATTTACCTCCATCAAATCTCCCATTCACATAACAAAAAACAGAGAGTTCTCTCTCATTTATTTCACTATTGTCTTCACACACGAAGAGGACAATCAATTCGTCTAGCCTTTTCATTTTCGGTCAAACAATAAATGCCCATTCCTCCTCATCCCATACTTATGGTTTCTCTCCATCTCAGTTCCACCATCAACACCACTCGCACAAAGCCATCTTTTACACTAACACCTATCATCAACAGCCCCCTTCAAATATATGTGTGTGTGTGTGTGTGTGTGTGTGTGTGTGTGTGTGTGTGTGTGTGTGTGTGTGGTGGGGGGTGATCTCGCCCGGGTTTGCCCGGGTCGACCGGGTTTTTGCATTGTCTGGTCTTTTGTTTAATTCGGACCAATCCAGCTACTGGGTCAAGCCGGTCCAAGTTTAATAACTGTGTGTGTGTGTGTCATGTTTTTGGGCCTTTTGGGCTTGGAATGGAAAGTCCAGCCCACATGACTGGGCTAAGTCCATCAGTGTTAAAGGCATATTTGTTTGGTCAGAAATTTTCAAAATAAAATTATTTTTTTTATATTCTTAAAGTATGTTTGTCAACTATGGTTTTAAGAAAAATTTTAAGTCTATGATTTTTAACTAAGGGAGTGTTTGGCAAACACATTCTACTGATTTTCCAGCGATGTTTCTTTTTATTTTAGTGTTTGCCAAACATAGTTCTTTTTTTAATTAATAAAATTTTATGGCTTTAAAAGATCTATTTGCAATAAAGTTTTTATGGTTCTCATATTTTGCTCTTTATTATTTATTATTTAAAATTGTGACCTACATGTGAGGCGCTATCCAATATCAAATAAACCGATTTCTTTCCACAAAAAACCATAATAAGTTTTTTTAAAAAAAATACATTTAAACATTTCAATTTCATTTGACCTAGTCTCTCAAATAAAAATCATATTTGCATAAAACAAATAAAAATACTTGGAAAGATTTAGCATTTTTAAAAAATATCAAAATTCAAGAAAAATGGTTTTTATATATCTTTGCATATATTTTTGAATTTAATAACAAGTTTATTAAATCGATAAAAACTTAGCCTACATTTCAAAAAAAAAATCAACTTGTATATTTTATTAACTATTGATTATGAACTTATAAGTAAGATGTATTCTTGAATATTAAAAAACAAAACACAAAAAATTATGTTTGGGCTTTAGAATGGCTAGGCGCGATCTATAAAGGCATGATTCACTCTACTAGAATAGAGTGATGGACATACTTTGACTAATAGATAGACGATTATAAAAACATAACAATATCTTAGTAATCAAACAAATAAATAATGCAACTTACCTTAGATAAAATGTACTAAGGGTAATATTATTCTTTCTATACATATCTAGTCCTCTTATCTAAACTCTAAAAACCAGTTAGGATTTCTAGTAATCAAAATACTAGGTAATGACTTCAAATCATTTTTAACTGATAAAGAACAAGAATTCCTTGTTTTTTTCACCCACATCCGAGAGGACAATAATTACGACACCACACACGTGCAATCAAGACGATGGTTGGATCTTGTATTGGAGAATAAAGATAGCCCTCTCTCGTTATATTATATTACTAGCTATTTAACATACCCTCCATCACGGGTCATAAAAGTTTTTTCTAAAAAACAAATAAACAAGTATGTAGGTTGTTTTGATGTTTTTTACATAAAAAAATTTGAAGTATAAATTAAAAAATTTAAAGTCATTGCATATAAAGCACTAAAAACGAAAAATCATAAAACTCAATTCTCATCAAATCAAATACAAAATGATAAAATCAGGAAAAAAATTAATTATACAAAAGAATCTAAAATAAAAAATTATAATTAAAAGAATGAGAGTGAAAAATAAAATAAAAAAAATTAGAAAGCAACAAAAAATGTTCAATTGGAGGCTTAAATCGAAAAGAAAAATAACTTTAACAAAAAAAAAGATTAAAAGAATGAGGGCCAAATCAGAAAAAATAAAACAACATATACTTTGAATGAATAATGAAATTGAAAATCAATAAAACTTTAACAAAAAATCTAAGAAAAAAATTAGAAATAAAAAAAATAAAGACAAAAAATATAAAATATAATATATGACAAATTATAATTGAAAGACTAAATTGAAAACAAACAAAACTTTTATAGAAAGAATTAAAAAAAAATCAAAAATCAAAAAAATAAGGATTGAAATTGAAAAACCAAAAAACAAAGAGGACAATTGCGCGCTTTTTCAGGTTGGAGAGATAAAAAATAAGGAAAAAAAAAACCATCAATGATAAGCCACTCATCATCCGCCATCACGCACCACATTAAGAGAAAAAGGACACGATGACGCTTCTAAAGATGACAAAAAGGCAGGTTCGACCACCACGTGGTGTCTCACGCACCGCACAAATAAGATGGATGTCACTCACTCGCTAATATATAATGAGGATGCATCAACAATTTTTTTTAATAAAAAATTAATTATCCAACAAAAAAAACACAAAAATCCCTCATATCTCTGGAAATTACAAAAAAAAAAATGTGAAAGAACAAAAAACCTAATAATTTAGGTTGTCTTTGAATTCACAAGTCTAATTTTTATTTTTTTTATTTTTATTTTGATCTCGGTCTCATCAAAATAACTCTCCTGCATTTGATTTGAAACCCGGGGAATTAGGAGTTTTCAAGTTAACACGCCAATCTTTGGTTGAGGATCACCTTTGATCGTGCTTTGTAAATTCTCATTCTGTGCTCTCAGTTTTCTGCAGCAAAATATCCAAGTCTGGAGTCACATAAAGATGGACATCACATAGAAACATACACGATTATCTTAAAAGAAAAAACCCACCTTGTGGAGAACGAGAACTTGTGGAGAAGCCAGATGAGGCAATGGGAATGGACATCGACAGCTTCGTTGTAGAGAATGAGGTGGAGTTGGATCTATTATCTTTGAGGCCAGACCACGTGTCCTGGTTCTCAGGCCACTCGTCAAAGAAGGGTCGAAGAGACTGCCCTTCGTGTTTCACGGGTTGTCCGGTGGTGAAATCACTACTGAAAAATGAATGCTGGGGATAATCATTCTTCAACGTCCAGTCGTCAGTCGATTTCTCTGTGGGGAATGATGAGGCTCTGGATTGCATCAAAGACCAGGCATTGTCTAGCTGTGAGTCCTTCTGGGGACCCCTGTTGCATCCTGAAGGTTCAGACAAGAAGCTATGCTCGCCACCCTCAGTCTTCAGTCCTTGAAGATACCTATTTTAGCATTAATATTAGAACCTTGATAGAAATCATCTTTTACTATAACCTAGAAAACAATTTCCTGACAAGAACTAAATCACGAGGAGAGTCAGCAATGCTGGCAGATGGGGTGTCAATCATTTATGGAACCTTGAAAACATTGGCCTGGCGAAAACACATGCGACATCTCATAAAAAAATCCTATTCTTTTGTGTTCGGATAATATTAGATTTCCAATTGTGGTCCTGTTTCTCCATATACCTTAATGAACATGATTTACCTATGTCAGGAATCAGCTTCCAAGAGAGTTAATGAATCCACGAACAAAAAGAAAATGGTTTGTGCCATTCAATAATTGTTCCATGGACACAATAGAACAGAAGCTCATTCCATTTGAAGGGGGAGAAAAAAAGCATCAGCATCAACAAAGTTAAAGAAACAAAACCATGATATGGTCCAGAAAGGGATACAGATTAGCAGGATAACAGCAGGAAGTAGAAACTAAGCGAATCTTGGGATCAAAGTAGGAATAGCAGCGTGGTAAGAGTTCATGACACTATAATGTCAGGCATGCTCATAGTTTATTTTATTTATTTTTAATTTAAAATGAAAAGTCTTTCGGAACAAGAAGAAAATAAGAGTCACAGGGAGCAAAAGGAGACAACACCTAGACACGGAACTAGCTTATCACAAGGAGGGCAACATGTTGTTGGCAGATAGTAAAGAGAGTACATGCACAGGTGTCTTTAAGAATGCATGTCCAGGATAAAACTGTAAGGATGTCACCCCACTTTTTATCAGAGGAGATCCCAGGCAGCAGCTAATCATTTTAACATAAATTTCTGCAGAACCCCAAAACACACCCTCCTATCTTTTACCCTTTCAACGGAAACTCAATGAGATACCAACTTTCAGTGGCGGAGCCAGAATTTTTTAAATAAGGAGACAAATTATTAACAAATATTTGATATTATATGCTATACATACATATGTTATATATAGAAATTAATTTGAAATACATGTATCAACTCATCTTAAGTAAAATTAATTTAAGAATACTTTTAAAATAAAAAAAACTTATGTTATAATTATTTTCTTCGAGATTTTATATTTTAAAACTACTTCATAATAATTTTATTTTTAATTTCATTAAAAATATATTTCTCAATATATACAACAAACTTTCATTTATCTATTTCTAAATCTTCTAAGGACTAGGAAAGTTATTGGCAACAATTCTATGCTGACATATGGTACATAATATCTAAAATTATAGCTTAAAAGGATTGTTACAAATTGATGTTGTTTTTACTGACTTGTTATTTTGTACAAGTGGATTAAATATAAATATTAAATGTTTTTTTTTGTAATTTATCTATTATGTCCCTAATTTTTTTAGTTGTATTGTACTTCATTTTTAATCATTAGTAAATTTATTATCATCATTTTTCATATAAAATTCATAACAAAATACTTATCAATTCATCAAAACTCATTTCAATTCATATCCATTAGCATATAATATTACTCATACACATATTAATTCAACAAACCCATAAATTATTATAAATCTTAACATTTTCAATAACTAATTTTTGGAGATGTAGACCCAGTATTTTTGGAGCTTCCATATCTGGTTGACCTATCAGGAAGAGATGAAGTGAGCGTTTGGGAACGCGGTGCAAACCGCGTTCCTTCAAAATTTAAAATTATTTTTTTGTTAAAAATTAATTTTTTTGGTATGTTCTGAATCGTTTTAATGCGCTGATCTCAAAAATAATTTTTAAAAAATAAAAAAAATATTTTAATGCATTTCAGCATAAAAAACACTTTAAAAAGTAATGACAACCACACCCTATACAAGTAAAGTTTCTAACAGCACAAGTATAAAAAATATAACTGCTGGGCAAGCCGAGTACTCTTTTCTCAGACCCATCAGCCGCCTCATTCTATACCTCTCTATGTATAGAATTCATGGCCCAAAACTCTATATTAAAAACAAAAAAGAAAAAGGAATTGGATCTGATTTTGGAAAGGGGGAGGGGGGCAATTGCCCCCTCTTGCCCTATGTGGCTCCGCCACTGCCAAGTTTGCATGCTCAAGACAATTTAGGGGTTCAGGTGGGTTTCCTCGAATCCAAAAATAAAAACACAATTTAAGGAGTGTTAGGGTAGTTTTTACTTTTCAAAATGTTTTTTGCTTGGAAATAAATCAAAATAATGTTATTTTAAAAAAAAAATTATTTTTCATATTAATACATTAAAACGATTCAAAAACATAAAAAAATAATTTTAAATAAAAATAAATTAAATTTTTAAAAAATACAGTTTTAACCGAATTTCCAAACAGATATTGAAGTGCTTGTCAGAATTCCCCCCATAAACTTAACAGAAGAAAGCAGACCCAAAGCAAAGAGCACATTTTGACAGCTATTCTCACAGACACCAGGGCCCAGAAGTCTGCGAGTGGCTAAAATGAAAAGTTTGTGCTGCACATACACTACCTAGATCACAGGTCTTCCATACAATTTATCAATGGGCCCCTAATTTCACAGGGAAACTTGTCTGAACACAAAAAAGCAACATGAAGCATCTAATAAGAAATCCGCACTTATTGCATACACACACATGAATTGTACTGCAAGCTTTAATCACCAAGCAGAGAGACATGAACATTTCAAAATTAAAAATAAAATAAAAACCCATAAATAAAGCCTGAGCCGTGTAACTATCTTCAGAACCACCAAAATTTGGGTAGAACCAGACAACTCTTTCTCCTCTGGGAATCTCAGGCAATCCCTGACCATAAAAAAGCTGTAAACTTTTTTGTCTCTCTATAATCTTTTCAACCAGAGAGTGAATTAAATTTACAGCCAATTACTTACTGAAGACAATTTCTAATGGCTGTCAGAGTTGTTGGATTAGTTTTCATGGACATAGAACCAAATCAAAGTAGGAGGAAGCCTGACAAACAAAAATAAATGTCATTCTGTACTTCTTCTCCATCCTATTAGACAACAGAGCCCAACTGAAACATGAAAGGTTTTCTCGACATCTCCACTACTCGCATCACCACAGCCCACGAGTAGGGAAAAAGGAATGAAATGTGCTAGGCATAATTACCAAAATCTATACAGTGAAGAACGTATCTGGATTAAATTATTTTCCCTTTTTTAAATACCATATAACTTGGAATAAGCTTAGCAAATCACTTGGAATAAGCACACAACCAGTAAATAAAAAGTCGATGATACCTGCAATCTTTAGTTGGGATTCCACGGGGAATGCAGTTCATATGATAATGGGATTGGTTAGGTCCAGAACCAGTGCCCTGGGGATTACCATATGTGTGCAGTGGAAGGTTCTGGAAGCTCCCTGTTCCACTGCTGCTTCCTGTTACAGTCAGTGATGTCACAGTGGACGATGACTGTGTCATGGTTTGTGATTCCACAGGCTTTCTTGAACGGTTGCGGCCACGGTGCATGTGGCGCTCACAGTACTTGGAGCCCGGGTATGCATCTTTGGAGCACCTCCACTTCTTGCCGTCGGTCCTCCTGCATCGACCTGGCTCCGGATCCACCTTCTTCCCATAGAAAGTGCAATAGCCCACTGCAAAATCATGCTGAAAATGTTATCACAAACAATTTCATACCAACAACAAGACAAGCAAGAGATACACACTATGCCACAACTAATATAATATACACAGCATTGAGAACATGATAATTCATTATATTAAGAACGGTACAGCCTTTACAATCAGCAGTGTCAGACTTTGTTATAAAATAAGTGATATGGCATCTCTTAATCACCATATCACATGACTAAAGAAGTATGAAAGAGAGAATCAAATCCTTGGAGAAAGCAACGGTCATGGCAAGAAAAGGTTGCATCGACACAACACACAAAACCAATTAGATGATTGACATTACAATTTTATCTCTTCAAGAAATTCTGAAGAAGTGGAAAAATGTCAAATCTTTTGCCCTTGAAAGCTGATATATTGACCAAATAATTAGTAGCCCACAAACCTCGACTGTGATCAAAATGAAATAAAAAAAGGATGTTCCAACAGATTTAAAATCAATTAAAAAGAATAGCCAGCATTTGAAATCCAAATCTACCAGATATATATCAACATAGCACTTAGTAGTAATAATAACAATAAAGGGAAATACTTCTCCATGATAATCAAGAAAACAACATAACATGTGTAAGCTTGAAATTACTTATCCATAACAAGAAAACGTATACAGTTGAAAGCAAAGTTTCAGTGTTTAAACAAGAAGAAGCAGAAGGACAAGGGAAAGGGCGCTCTATACTCGACACGATCCCCTAATCAAATCGAGAAGAAACCCAATGAAGACTCTAAATCAGTAGACAAGAAATGGAAGCTACAGTATACACATAAATGTATATGTGTGAAGGAATATTTAGAGCTGGCTTACTGGCGGGATGGTGGAAGAATCTATGAGAAATGGACTCAAAGCTCCTCTGAATAGGGAGCACAAGATCAGGAGGAATAGGCAGACCTGCCACCATGTACTTATAGATCAAAGCTTGATGTTCCAGTTCTTGCCATTGCGATACTGTAAATGGCGACCTCATGGTCATCACTCCTGTCCCCATCCCCCCAGATGTCACCCCTGCTGCACCACCACTATTCATATCCACCACCACTACCGCTACTCGTATTGGCTACTGATAATACCACTACTGCTGTACTAACTAGTGATCACAATATTAGCAGAAACTAAAAACAAAATGGGGCGCTGAGTGACAGGGATGAGGAGAAACACGGGACACAGATCAGGCCGTGTCTGAACCATCCAGTGTATGTATATATATATATAACAATGAGTGCCCGTGTATATGTGCGCGCGCGCGTGTCGTAGTCTCAGTGAGCGTGGAGTGGTTGTTGTGTAGAGGAGGGGATCCTGAAGGCCAAGTATTGCATTAATACTTGTGATGAGTAGTAGGAGTAACAATCAAGGCTGCCTCTCACTCAGTTGTTGAAGCCATGAGGCTCGGGTAAGTGATTCTTGTAGTAATTCTCTCTTATGCGAAGGTGATTTCCACGCAGGCAGCGGGACCCAACTGTATATTTTTCTTCTTTTTGGAGAAGTGATGTCTACTGCTTCTCTTTCCCTTGCCAGAACGTAGGTTTGATGGCATGGCATGGCTTTTGGACCCACAATAAGATCTAGTGGTTGGCAAGGCCTCAATTACCTTTTCTTTTATTTTTTTTAATTATTATTTCATGCATATCCGAAATGGAGATAGATAAAAACCTTGTAAAAAATATTTTAATATATTTAGCTAAATTTGGCGGAATGATAAAAACCTGGACTAAATATATAGTTAAATAGTAGAATATTTATAGAAAAACCACAGTTAAATTTAATAATTTTACAGACATAAATTTTAACATTGTTGATATTTACATTCACAGTTCATCGATATGTATATTATCGACAAGTTTACGATTCGTCGAAAAAAACTTCATCGATAATTTATGATTTGTCAATGAGCATGTAAGTAATAAATATACTAATAAATTTATAGAAGGATAAAGTATGCCAAAAAATTAATTTATCCCCTTCATTTTGTTGATATCTCCGTCGGTCAATTTAACATATTATCAACAGAGAAAGTCATATGCAATGTCATTGATATTTTTTTTTATCTATCGATAAATATAATATATCACCAATATAATACATCTGCAATTCCATTATTGAGTTAACAATAATAGTAACATTTGCATATATATATATTAAAGTTTCTCCCTCTAAGATTATTCAACAACCAATATTTTCATAACATAGAATTCTATTAGTTATGCATAAAGATGCCAAAAATGTCCAAAGTGTGATCCAATCCAACATTTTTCTTTTATTGAACTACATGTAATGTCAAACCATGTTCATCCTAGTAGCAACATACTACTTCACCAAATGAGTCAAGCTTTTCCTTAATGATCAATCAATCAAGAAACATTAATCAAATTCATTAAAAAAAACATATCATCCACAAATTTAAACTTTTAGAAACTATCACCACCAACCAAAAGTAGGAAGATATGAAGCAATTTGCACAAGAATATGGATTCAAAACAATTCACTCTGTATTTTATTATGCCCAAGCTAATAAATAAGTGGAATTGATATAAAAAAAAACTAATTCTTAACATTAAAAATTGGTTAGAAAAAATCATGAAACATAGCATCATATTTTCTTAAAAACAATGACCTGGTTTTTTATTAGCACAAAAATTTTAAAATGAAAGGCAACAGTAATTGAAATAAAAGTTTGTTAAAAATTTTAATTATTTGAAAAAATTTATCTCTTCAATCTAAACCTTATTTTTTTATTATTGCATTTATTTATTTTAAAAGAAAATATGTTTTTTAATTAAAAAACATTGTTTTTTAAATAAAAAACTATCATGATCTCAAAACCAAGTTTTCATAAAGTAATATTAAAATAATACCTCAATATTTTGTATATGTTTGAAGGCAAAAATAAAATTAATTAATGTCATAAAATCATGCCAAAAATATATTTAATAAAAGAAAAGGAATTTATAAACATTTGTTTTTTTTTCATTGAAAAAAAAAGATTGTTAACATTTTTATAAAACCTATAATATTATTTAAAAAAAATATGAAAAAAATTAATAATAATTTAAACATAATGCTAAAAATAAAAATTAGATGACACCTTATTTGTATAAGCAGATAATATGTTATTTGCTTGTTTAAATTCTATTAAGTAATCATTTTATTTTTATTTTCCAATGATTTTCTCTCTATTCTAAAATTTCAAAGAGTGAATCGCAAAATAATAAATTTTAGGATTTAAATAAAAAAACTCTAAAAAACTAGGGACCAAAGATAAAATGTCAAGTACCAAAGTGTATACACACCTCTTTCTCTTATTTAAATCTATTCTAATTTTTTTTAATTAATAAAATCAAATCAATCTAATAAAATAGAGAATAACTTCAAAATCGAAACATTTCTTATCATAGAAAAAATAATATATCAAATCAAACAAATAATCTAGTTACATCACATAATTGAAATTGAGAGAAAATATGTGATGTAAATAACTCATGTGACCAAGAAGTGTTGTTAATTAATATAATTATCTTTATTTATATTATTTATATTATATTTTAATAATAAAAAGGGTATTAACTTTGAATGAGAAAAATTATTTAGATTATATTTTTTTTTATTAATGTAGGTGTCCGGATTAATTTGCACGCATCTCAACTAACCTTATGGCTCCTGAAGTTAATAATCATATAAGTCTTCAATGGTTTTAAGAGGACTTAAATTTATAACCATCAAGAAACAAATCGAAAGTCTTACCAGTTAAATTATCTTTAAATCTGATTATTATAATATATATAAGATGGGTATTGATGATAAATTAAAATAAATAAAATAAAAATTTAAAATGGAATAACAAAAACAAAAGAGAATGGAGAAACATAAAATAAAGTAGAGCATTCGAAAATCTACATCACCAAACAAAATCAACCATCTCGATCTCGTCATTCTCTCACGCGAAAATCAAGAGTATTCCAGAGAAGTCATATATATATATATATATATATATATATATATATATATATATATATATATATATATATATAAAAGTAAAAGATTCCTCGAAACCCTTTATAATTTGTTGTCCCCTCACCCACCTACTGCCACCCCTTTAGCTGACAGCACCCTCACTTGATGGGCTGGATTGGAACTGAGTCCTTCGGGCCCAAGAAAAAGAATAAGAAGACAACCTGCCTGATGAGAAAACCTCTAATTCCCGGTAAACCACTCAGAAACGTACCGGATGTTTGCCGGAATGCAGGTGACATTCGACATAAGGCCCCGATCGAACATTGGCAAACAAAAAGCTCATAAAGAGTTGTTGGGGTACATAAGCTTTTCCTTTTCTTTTTTTTTTATTGATTTTTTTAAAAAATATTCTTCGCCTATCTAAAACTATTAAAATAATTTCAATATTTTTTACTTAACTAATCAATTTATTATTTTTTTCCTATAAAATCAATTTTAAATTTTAAAAATAGAATTTAATATCATAATTTTGATTGGAAATTTTAGTTTCAAATTAAAAAAAAAACAAAGAATAGATTCTAAGGACACTAGTGTTTTTTCTTTTAAATAAAAAGGAGGAGTATTAGGTTATTACAAGATGCATGCCCGTGCGCTACTGAAGATTTATAAAACAAATATATTTAATAGTGTTATAATTATGAACCAGCACTAGATAAGTAATATAAACTAAAGATATGATGGAGCCAATATTTCATGATGGGAAAAAAAAGTTGTGTTGGTGATCAAAACTTAGAGACTGAACAAAATGATTTGTAGCAATTCATAGTGTTTTGGAAGGAAAGATACAGTAATTTGGTCACATGATTTAGCATTTCTATTAATAAAAGGCAAAAAAAAATTACAAAGCTAAATTCTCTACCAATTTAATTTTAAAAAAACCAACAAAGATAATTTTGGAAAGAAAAAGCCCATGAGAAAAAAAGCTGTAGCAATTGACAATGTTTTGTGTGGAAATCTACAGTGTTTTCCCTAATAAAATAAAATAAAAAACCATTTAGAGAAATACTGTAATCCATAGTGTTTTGTGAGAAAAATTACAACGCTTTCCCAATATGATTTAGTTTTATTGTAATTATAATTCTTAACTAACTTCATATTAAAAAAAAAATGAACAAAGATAATTTTGGAAAAAAAATAATATGGGAAAACACTACAATAATTCATGGTGTTTTAAAGAAAAAAATTATAAAGCTAAATTCTTAATCAGCTCAATATTAAAAATATCAAATCGACAGAGACAATTTTAGAAAAAAAAATATTAAAAAAAACACAAAAAATAGAAAAAAAACATGTTGGAAACACTGTAGCAATTCATAGTGTTTTGTGATGAAAGCTACAGTGCTTCCCCACATGATTTAACCTTATTTGTAATGACTTGTAATTGTAATTTTCAATAATGTTTTGTGAGGAAAGCTACAGTGGTTTCCCCACATGATTAAGTTTTATTATAAAGTTAAATTTTAACCAACTCAATATTAAAAAAATAAAATCGACAAAGATAATTTTGAAAAAAAATATTACAAAAAAAAACACAAAAGAAACTGGAAAAAAACCATGTGAGGAGAATCTGTATCAATCCATAGTGTTTTGTGAGAAAAACTTATATTTACTTGTAATTGCAATTCTTAACCAGCTTAATATTTAAAAAATAAAATTGACAAAGATAATTTTAGGAAAAACATAACAAAACAAAAAAATATATATATGAGAAAAACACTGTAGCAATCCACAGTACTTTGCGAGGAAAGTTACAGTGTTTTCCTCACATATTGTAAATGTAATTTTTAATTAGCTCAATATTAAAAAATAAAATAAAAAAAGATAATTTTGGAGAAAATCATAAAAAAACAAAAAAAACCATGCGGAGAAACACTGTAGCAATCAACAATGTTTTAAAAAAAATTATAAAACTAAATTGTCAATTGGCTCAATATAAAAAAATTGACAAATATAATTTTGAAAAAATAAAAAAATAAAATAGAGAAACTATGTAGGAAAACACTGTCGCAATCCACAATATTTTTAAAAAAAAAATTACAAAGTAACCAGTTCAATATTTAAAAAGTAAAATCAACAAAGATAATTTTTTAAAAAAAAGTTTAATGGAAAAAAGAAGAAAAAAGCAAAGTTCAAAAAAAAAAGGAATGAAAGAAACTTTTAGCCTCTCCCAGAAAGAAAAACAGCGTCGTTTTCAAAACTGAAACCTAAAGAGGGGGAGAAGAAGTAGACAGCGTCGTTTGCTAGGCTCTCTCAGAATTCTGGTTTAGAAAACGCGAAAAAATGGCTGGTCGCATGGGATTTTTGGCATCAATGTCCAGCCATGGTGATTGCTATTAAATATCTCAGCTGCAAAACCTCGTGTTTTTCTGTCACAATATAATCCCTAAAATCATGAAACCAGCTAAGATCATCAATCTGCAGCAGCCTTCTTGATTGATCTCCCAGCAAAGCAAAAACACATGGATTTTTTATATTCACAATACAATAAACTGTGAAACACGCGCGTTATCTTTCCATGAGAAGTGTCATTTGGTAAATTAGTCTAAATAAAAAAAGTTTCCGAGAAATAATATAATTTAGTTGGTTCAAAATTATGATTTTTTAAAAATTTTATGAATAATATATTTTCAAAAAATATTTCAACATAAATTTCAAAAAAAAAAAGAGGAAAGAACGGGTAAAACACTAGAATCACACATATAAGAACATAATCAAATCCAACCATACTTAAAAAAAAAACTTATATAATTATTAATTTTAAAATTTATAAAATTAATTAAGGAATTATATATAAATTTTTTACTCAAACTACTCTAAAAATAACAATAACAATAACGCCTGCCAAAACTTATCATGCATCTTTCTAGATGCAACCGCCCGCAATTCATATAATAAATTATCTATCGGACAGTTATTGATAAATCAAATCCAACAATATAAAGGGCAAAAAAGGCTCATAAACAGTAAACAGTAAACAGTCACTAGAGTATATCAAAGACACCGCCCTAAGTCAAGGGGCTCCTGACAATGGCGAGGGCTTAGAAAATGACTCTGGAGCATCTTGGTACAAGCGTCGGCAATATCATAAAGATGAGGTAACTAACGTTTTGGAATCCAGGTTTCCTGTCATAAAGAGGGTCCATGCTAGAGATAATGGGTTTAGAAAATACTATCGTTTTGGCTTGATCACGATGAATATCCGTATCCACATATTTTGGTTGCCTACCTACTAGAGTTAGCCGCACCGATGAATTGCCTCGAACGGTATTTCTTCCTTGACTGTTGTTGAACTGACTACCCGTATTCAAGATCATATCTCACAGAGCATCCTGTTTGCTAATGATAAATTTGTCAAATTAAGGCGAAACCAGAAGTGAGGTAAGCTAAAAGTTTTCAAGTTTGGGAAAGCAAGAGGGGTAGTCTGCTTAGATGGAGTAAAACTGCTAAAGCATTACGATTTTCAATGTGTAGATTTCATCGTTCATAACCAGAAGAAAATTCAGGAGGATATTATCAATAGAATTGCAGATGGATCATTGAAACTGTTGCTAGAAAAGATGGTGCTTTTAGGTTCTTTTAAGCTGTTCTAGCCTTGAGCACCCGAACCATTCAGCTATAGGCCGCGCTTCATGCAGATAACCTATTTGTCAATCAGTTGATTTCTTAGGGAAATTGCCAGACTCATTTCCCATTAGGCGTATATTTTTCTGAACTGAATCTAGGGCTTAGGCTAATAGCTAACCAAGTTATCTTCTCATGATCCCCAGTTCTAGATTGTAGAAAATCTCATATCATCCTCCCAATTCACTTAGAGACCGCAAAGAGATCTTATCATATAGGAGGAGACTGGTGTATGAGAAGGCCCGGAAAAGCATACTGTGTGACCCCCGAGAGGAGAAAATGCCTAATTCCCCCCATCTAGATGATTAGCAACCTGCTCTATACCATATGATCTGAAAAAAGTTGTGGGCTATATATTTATCACTGCCAAATAGAAAACCTAGATGAGTCGAATGCCACTCTCATTTGGGAATCTACCTTTGTGTACTGGGCTACTCATGCCAGTTTTGCATTGCCTTTCCTAGGCCTGTGCTTCCTGTGGTAGGTGTATATGATCAGATGCAGGCCAAGCTCCAGCTTAATATGCTTGGTCACCTTTTCTTTTATCAGACATCTTTTGAATCCTAGATTCTTGTGATTGTTCTGGTTTTTGTCTGACCTTGTGAGTGTAGTAAGTCCTCTCATGCATGCATGACGTCCCAGGTGCGCCTGGGCCTCTACAAAATCAT
The DNA here is from genome assembly GCF_951802175.1 of Populus nigra. Classification (NCBI taxonomy): domain Eukaryota; kingdom Viridiplantae; phylum Streptophyta; class Magnoliopsida; order Malpighiales; family Salicaceae; genus Populus; species Populus nigra. Next base: position 10,205,101 of record NC_084862.1, on the reverse strand, counting down.
CTGCCATAACAAGAATAATACAAGTTTAATTATCTTTACTTTCAAGAATATTAATATATAGACTGTATGTATGCCTTTAATACATAAAGAACCGAATTGCTCTTGTTCATTATTTTAAAATATTTCGCTTTTTTATGGCATTTAAAAAATTAAAAAATCGAGTTGTTTCCAACTAATATCATAATAATTTGTATATAAAATGTTTTTTAACTTTTTTTTCTTGTAATTATAACTTTTTTAATTTATTTTTTCCATATATTATAAAAAATAAAAAGAATATTTTCTCCTTTTAAAAAATGTAAGTAATTAATAGAGGGGGCCAATTCCTACTTCCCATGGAAATTGTCTTTTATTATTTTGACCAGAAAACTGTCATTGTCATTTAGTATAATAAAATGGGCCAGCAAAACTACAAAAATATATATAGTGATCTTAAAACACAGCAATTGATGACCGTTTGATCATTGAATGTGGGTTTATTGATTATCAATTGCCATCACATCTAACAATAGATCATTCTGCATGGTAGATTCGTAGCTTGTTCCCCACATGGAGCACCTTTTTGCAGTGCATTTAAGTAGCTTGGTTATTGTCCTGGAAGAAAAAGAGATAAAGATACTCAGACATAAATGTGCTAGATATATATAATTTTTGAGTGGATTTCTGTATTTTTAAAACAAGAAATATAGATGAGATATGTTTTTAGAAATAACATTTATTAATTTTTATTACTAAAATAACCTGATAAAAGATTTTTAATTTTAAAATTGTTCAATTAAAACATGTAAAGATAAAAATAGTTATTGTTATATTTTAAAGCCATACTTAGACGTTGATCTGCGGCAAAGCCAGGTCACTGATAAGGGCTCGGGTCACGGGTCAATATAAGAATAAAATTAGTTGTTATCATAGTTTTAAACTTGATTTAGAAGTTGACCCGAGACAAGGCTGGGTCACAAGTGAGGTTGAGCATTGACTCGAGTTAATATAAAAATAAAAATGATTATTATCATAGTTTTAAAACCTGACTCGGAGGTTGACCCTGGGTAAGGCTTGGGTCCTGTATCATGAGAGTCAACTTAGGTTGACTTAAGTCTATGTAAGAATAAAAATTGTTATTATCATGGTTTTTAAACTTGACTCGGTGGTGAATCATGACAAGGCCCAAGTCATGGGTTAAGAGGGTCAGCAAGAGTTAACCTGAGTCAATATATGGATAAAAGTTGTTATTATTATATTTTTAAAATATAATTCAGGAGTTGACCCAATGCAAGGTTTAGGTCATTAATCGAGAAGGTTAGCCCGACTGACCCAAAAAAATTAAAAACTATCAAATCAATCTTGTTTTTTATCAAAGTTTTTTTCAAAAAAAAGTCAATGTTTTTTTTTACTTATATTTTATACTAGGTTGACTTGAGTTTTTAACCGTGTTAGGTCGAGTTCGTCCTTTTTCTATTTTTTTTCTTAATCTTGAACAAGTTTAGTCCCTAAATTAACCAGTTAAGTCAATCATAGTTTTAACTATAGTTATTATAATATTATTAAGTTCAACACTCAATATAAACTAAAATAAAAAAAATAATATCTAATTATTTTTTAAAATATATAAATTTGACAATAATAAATATTAAAGGTAAAATAAATGTTTTTATATTTTATTCATCATAATAAATAAGATATAAAAATTATTATTTTATTTTAGACATTATTAGTAAATATTATTTTATTTTATATATTATTATTAAATATAATTTTATCTTTAATATTTTAAAACATAATTCCTCGCCAGAGACGCCCTGATTATGTGCAGGCGGTGGCCTGGCCTTTGTACCAAAGTCAGTTAAAGTCTTTGTTAAAAAGTAATACGTGGTTGAAGGTTATCATGGTTATTTTTTAAAATATTTTTTATTTATAAATATATTAAAATAATATTATTTTTGTTTTAAAAAATTATTTTTAACATTAATATATTTAAAAATATCAAAAATATATTAATTTAAAATAAAAAAATTATTTTTTTTCAAAACTGTTTTTATCAAAATTTTATTTTATTATTTATTCTCAATTTTTTTTTCTCTTATAAACCCATGAAAATGCACAATCATTGTGATTTTTGTTTTAGTATGCAAACCATTAGATAAAAAAAAAACCCACATGCTAATAATTGAGTTTAAAATACCTGTGATCGATGAATGTTTTGGTTTTTATTGAAATAGTAAAATAACTTAAATATTTTTAAAAATAAAAAATTATAAGAGGTTTTAAAACTTGATTTAGTGATGAATCATAGCAAAGCTTAAGTTATGAGTTAAGAAGATCAGAATGAGTTAACCTAAGTCAATATATGAATAAAAATTGTTGTTATTATTATAATTTTAAAACCTGATTCAAGAGTTAACCTAATGCAAGGTTTAGGTCACTGATCAAGAAGGTTATCCCGACGGATCTAAAAAAATTAAAAATTATCAAATCAATCTTGTTTTTTACCAAAGTTTTTTTTTAAAGTCAATGTTTTTTTTACCTATATTTTATACTAGGTTGACTTAAGTTTTTAACCGTGTTAGGTCGGGTTCGTCTTTTTTTTATTTTTTTCTTAAACTTGGACAAGTCTAGGTACTGGATTAACCAGTCAAGTCAATTATAGATTTAATTATAGTTATTATAATACTATTAATTTCAACACTTAATATAAACTAAAGTAAAAAAATAATATCTAATTATTTTTTAAAATATATAAATTTGATAACAATAAATATTAAAAGTAAAATAAACTTTTTTATATTTTATTTACTATAAACAAATAAGATATAAAAATTATTATTTTATTTTAGATATCACTGCTGAATATTATTTTATTTTATATATTATTATTAAATATAATTTTATCTTTAATTTTTTAATACATAATTCCTGGCAAGAGACGCCCTGATTATGTGCAGAGGGTGGCCTGGCCTTTGTACTAAAGTCAGTTAAAGCCCTTTTTGACTTTTTACCTGAAAGTAATATACGTAATGAATGTAATTATATATCTTCGTGTCAGCATACCTAAAAAAAATAGTTAAAAAGTAATATATGGTTGTGATTATTATTGGGATTGTTTTTTAAATTATTTTTTATTTAAAAATATATTAAAATAAAATTATTTTATTTTTAAAAATTATTTTTAATATCAAAAACTGATTTAAAAATATTAAAAATATATTAATTTGAAGTAAAAAAAATTAAAAATTTTCAATTTTTTTCAAAAGTGCTTTTACTAAATTTTATTTTATTATTTATTCTATTTTTTTTCTCTTATAACCCCATGAAAATGCACAATCGTTGTGATTTTTGTTTCAGTACGCAAACCATTAGATAAAAAAAATAAATCCCACATGCTAATACTTGAGTTTAAAATTGTTTAGCGTTAGTACCGTTTTGATATTTTAGCATTGATCGATGAATGTTTTGGTTTTTATTGGAACAGTAAAATAACTTAAATTCTTTTAAAAATAAGAAATTATAAGGCGGTTATATAGGTTTTTTTTAATTATATATATAAATACATAGTAAAATAGCTTATTTATTTTTATAACAAATAAAAAAAACCTTTAATTTGCAACAAGAGGTGTTTTCATTATTTCACTTTCAAAAACACAGTACCTTAAAGTTTAAATTTTGATACATTGGGTCAAAAAGCATTTTTATCATTGCATTATTGTTTTTTTTATTGTTATTATCGGGTTTACTTAGGAGCAACTTAACATTTTAATATATAATTTTAAAAAAATAGTTGATGTGTACATTACACGAGATAGTTGCTCTGCGATCTTCAAACAACGCGTATGGCTAATTTTAATGTTCAAAAACATGATTCCATAGCGATGTCTGATTCATCTCAATAGTTCCTTTATGAATTGGCGAAACGTGTACTCAAAGGACCATCGTGGTGGCATTGACCGTCAATTTTTTCCCTTCTTTTCTCTTCCCTCCTCTATTTTTAAACTCTACCCTCCAATTCTTCAAATTAACTCTTCAATTTTTCTTTCCTTTCTATTTAGTCCTTGTTATTTTGAGTACTATTTATTTAATATAAAATTATTTATAAAACTAGAATTTGTTTTTCAATTTCATCCTCATTCAATTTTTTTTCCCAAAATTTATCCATATTCTTTTAATTGCTATTTATCTAATTTTTAAAATTGAGTTTTTTTTAGATTTAATCCTCCATTATTTTTCTATCAGATTTTTACTTTGGAAGATTTTTTAAATTGATTTCCCCCCGATTTCATCCTTCAATAAAATTGGTTTGGGTTTAAGCTTCTTGATTGAACTATTGTCTAGGATTTCATGAGTTTCAAGTTTGGAAAATTAACTCAGCTTTAGGAGATTTGTCCAGGTTTGTCTGGGGTTTTTTTTTTTTATCATTTTTGTAAGCTAATGTTTTTTCAATTACATCTTTCATATTTGTTTAATTGGAGATTGAGCTTTTTTTTTTTGTCTGATTTCTATGTCATTTGTTTTATTTTTTTAATTTAACTGAGTTATCTTGAGTCTTTTTATTTGTTATTTTTTGTTAAATTTATTTTTTTTAAAAAAATATTCTTGAATTAAATAGAATTAATTGATTGAATGTACGTATGAAATGCTCACTTCATGATGTTTTTATTTGACGTGCTTTACATGTCTTAGCTCTAGTGGCATGTGTTGCTTCCTTTGGTGTTGTCGCGTATTCTTTTGCAATGGAGTTTGAACCATCTTGGTGAACTTTTCCAGTGATGGGTGATGTCTATGGTGGAGTGACAATGATTCTTCAATGAGTTTTTCTTTCTTCTCCTTTTAAGTATAATAGTGATAGCTTATTTTTTATAGTTATTTTTTATTAAATATTTTTTTTAGGATTCGCCTACTATCATTTTTTTCATTTTCTTATTTTTATTAAAAATTATTCTAAAAAAATTATTATAAATTAAATTTCATAATTAATTTTGATTTACTTCCTATAATAAAAATTATGTTTTCATTATGGTCTTGTAGAATGACAATTGCTTAAATACGTTCGTATCATCGCAAAAGTTAAGGGTCAACAAGCCCGGTTTTACTAAAATTACTTGAAATGCATTTGGATAACATCCCTTTTCAATTAGGTATGACATCAACTATTCCTCGAGCCCCTAATTAGTTAACCATGGATATATTTTAGTTAATGGTCGTATTCCAGATATACCAAATTATCACTGCAAATCCCGAGATATTATTTCAGCAAAGGATGAATAAAACTCTAGGGTTATGATTCAAAATTCACTTAATTCATTTCCTAGGAGGAATTGTTGCGATCTTAGAAAAACATACCGACATTTAGTGGGTGCTCATTTTTTTAGTATATTTTTTCTATTATATTATTAAATAAAAAATAAAAAAAAATATATAATTATTGAGAATTAGATCTCATGATTTATTTCAATATCCTTTTTATAAGTTTATCATGGTCTTAGAAAAACCATCCTAGTATTAAGTTGGCATTCGGTTTTGCAAACGTTTATTTTTGCTTAAACGTTTATTCCATGTTGTAATTTTGACTGGTTAACCTAATCTAATCTAGATTAATTTAATATATTATTATCTTATTTTTTAAAAAAATATTATCTTAAAAATATTTTTAAAATCAAATCCAGTTTTTATCTTATTATTATTATTATTATTTTTTTACCTTTCAAGTCGATAGAATCGTACTGGAGCCAGTTTAATTTAAAGCTCCATTGAAGATTCTAGATGAGCACGCGGTATTCTAGCACGGAACACCGATCCCCACTAGATTTTATTATCCTGGATCAGAAACCATCAACTCCACTCATGGAATCTGTGGTGATTGGTATATATCATTTAAGAAAACCTCCTATTTCCTCTGCACCAGTTGCTTTTACCCGTCACCATCACAGCTGTCTAAACCATTTATACGAAACGTGTACTGGTGTCGGTGGCCGACATGCTCGCTGCACTGTTTGGTAGCGGTGTATCCGAGGGCTGTAGCAATTATATTTTAAAATATTTTTTATTTTAAAATATATTAAAATAATTTTTAACATTAATACATCAAAATAATTTAAAAATATTAATTTAAAATAAATAAAAAAATAATTTTTAATTTTTTTTTCCAAAAAGATTTCCAAAACACCGAGATAAAAACTATTACTTCACAATCATCTCCCGTTAAGTGAGGCGCGAGAAAGGAGTTTTTTGGTAGGTATAAGGAGAGGACACCCAGTCAATTTGTTATCCGCAAGAAATTAGAATGGATACTTTTCTTTTTTTCATACTTGGATTGTCGAGTGATAGTCTAATTTATCAAAAGTCATCTTGCATTCGTCCTGTGTATTAGAAATCTTTTTTTTTTCTTTATTATGAAAGAATACTTTGAAGAATAAATATAGAAATGTTAGATAAAATAGTGAAATGTAAGGTCGCTGAAAATCACAAGGAGGATTATGAGAATGTGATAACCTAATAGAAGATAAAATAAGGAAAAGATAAAACTTAATTATAAAAAAAATAAAATTTTAAAGGATGAAATTAAAAAAAATAAAAAAAATAACCTCAAGAAATACCTGGCCCAACTTGCTATCTAAATCATCATGAGATAGAGATAGCCAAATTGAAAGAAAATCAAAGAAAATAACGAAATTTATTTTTCAAAACGAACAACTTTAAAGGATGTAATCGAGAAAAAAAATAATGTCAACACATGTTAACTTTTCAAATCGATGACCCTAGTTAATAACTAAACCAAAAGCATCCCATCTGGAAAACTACTATTTGAAAACTCTATTAGATCCAGTGGGTTGACTTGAATATTATCAAATTTTAAATTAAAGGGTAAAATTAAAAATAAAAATCAAATTCACAAAAAGAATTCAAACAAATAAAAATAAAGAGAATAAAAATCAAATTTAAAAATAAGATTATGGTTCCAAAAATAAAATTGAAAATAAATAAAAAATTGACAAAAAGGTTAATAATCTAAATTAAAAATCCACATATTAGAGCCCAAACTTGAAATATTATAAAATAAGAGGTCAAACTTAATTTTTTTAATAGTTAGCACGAGATTCAAGGAGGAAGATAGAGAGAAGAAGAAAATAAAAAAAGAAGGGGTGGCCGACGATAAATCATCATTGTAACCGCCACACGCATAAGCTGACATTCCTCCACCAGAACACAGCTCATGCACTGGTAGAGCACCGTGGAGCCACCCTATATATTAACGCATGTCAATAATTTCTTTTTAATAATTTTTAAATTTTAAAAGAAGACTAGATTGTTTCTAACTTGGCTTAATAATAATAATAATAAAAAAAACAGACTAAATTGTCTCAAACTCGGCTTAAATTTATATATGAATCCATAGTAAATTGAGTGTATGCAGTAAAAGTGCGATGCCTTTATTATTATTATTTTTTGTTAATGTCCATTATCGGAACGAGAGAGTCAAAATGGAAATGAAGGAATTGGTTTGATATTTTCAATTTTAATGTTATGTTTAGAACAATAATAAGAAATTGATATAAAATTTAAATTTTTAAGTGCTATTTTTTAGATAAAAATAAATAATGATTACAAAATAATTTGATCAATAGTAGTAAAAAAAAATAAAGATAACTATAATAACAGTAATGAGATAAAAAAATAGTTAATATGTAATGAATAACAATAACATATTAAAGATTTACATGGTCGTTAATTTTAGATCTCGTGAAATTAGTCGAGGTACGTGAAATTAGTTGAGATACGTGTAAGCTGACCCGGACATTCACGTTAATAAAAAATTCAATTGCATATTATTCTAAAAATAAAACTATTCATTCCTATTCCTTTGTTACAATTGAGAAAGAAACTATGTTTAATTTTCATTTTCATTCCTTTTCTTTTCAACCAAACGGAATGAAACTCTCTTTCTCATTCCCTCTAATTCCGTTCACTCGTTATTATTAGCCATAACTTGAGAAGTAAAAGATATAAAGTTAAAGTCAGAAAAGAAAAGGAAAATTTGACATTTTCATCTCAAAATTAAAGAATATATGCATTTCAGAAAACGGTGGGCTTTCCATAAATCTCCCTGTCTCTTGCTCACAGCCACCGCTTAATCTTGGACAGATTGAATATAAAGGAACTCAATTCCCCTTCAAGTCCATTACAAACCCAGATCACGCTTTCTTTTTAATTCTCTTCTCTTTTTCAAGATCTCCAGGTACTCTCAAATCTCCTGCTGGCCCAATGTATTTTGTTCTTCTTTCTTGAGACCTGTCTGTTAAACACGTCTCGTTCTGCTTGTTGAGATGATTACTTAGTGACCTGGGTTCTCTGTTAATCACTGATTGACAAAATGTGGGTGATACAACTGAGCTCCAACAACTGGATTTTATTCTTGTTTCTATGATTTGATTTGACTTCTTTACCTGTGGTTAATCCGGCCACCCTTTTGATAATTATAGACTAAAACCATACTCTTATTCTGTTTATTTTCGAAGAGTAATCTGAGCAGATGAATTTTATCATGAACTGTTTGATTGGTGTTTTACACAGATCTATGATATGTCTGCCTGGTCTAAATAGTTGTAATTGCTACTATAAACTGTTTGCTTGTTTGTTTTGCTCATATCTGCGATCCTGATTCAGATTCACAGTTCAGAGCCAGCTAGTGTGACCATGACCGCGACCAATGGGGAGGTGCATTCAGTGACTGCCAACGGAGGCTTTACGAATGAAAAGCCCTTCAAGATTTTTGTGGGTTACGATCCATGTGAAGATGTTGCCTATGAGGTTTGTCGCCATTCTATTTTGAAACGATCCTCGATCCCTGTCGACATCACCCCCATTGTGCAATCAGAGCTTAGAACGAAAGGCCTGTATTGGCGTGAGAGAGGCCAGCTTGAGAGCACAGAGTTCTCTTTTTCTCGTTTTTTGACCCCGCATTTGGCTAACTATGATGGTTGGGCAATGTTTGTTGATTGTGATTTCCTCTACTTAGCTGACATTAAGGAATTGAGGGATTTGATTGATGATAAGTATGCCATCATGTGTGTGCATCATGACTATGCTCCGAAAGAGACCACAAAAATGGACGGGGCGGTGCAAACTGTGTATCCAAGGAAGAACTGGTCTTCCATGGTGCTGTACAATTGTGGGCATCCGAAGAACAAGGTTCTGACGCCTGAGGTTGTGAACACCCAAACTGGTGCTTTCCTTCATAGGTTTCAATGGCTTGAGGACGAAGAAATTGGTTCCATCCCATTTGTGTGGAATTTCCTGGAGGGTCATAACAAAGTTGTGGAGGGTGACACAACAACATTTCCTAAAGCAATACATTATACTCGTGGTGGCCCATGGTTCGAGGCATGGAAGCATTGTGAGTTTGCAGAGATGTGGTTGAAAGAGAAGGATGAGTGCGTGAAGGAAGCAAATAAATAATTCAAAAGTAGACATCATTCATCAGCTGGAGTTGTTTTTTATTTAATTTTTTTTATAAAAAAATTTAATGAGGCTGCTTATCTTCTTGTGCTCTGTTATTCTTACTTCATTTGTAATCTGTATTATCGTGCTACCATGTGTGTATTGCTTGGCAGCAGATCTGGTACAAGTGCATCATCATCTGTCCTGAACTCCTCTTATATCAGGAACTGCTTTCCTATGTATTTATGAGCATTTTTTAAGAAAGTTTTAGTTTTTTTTTTCCCAACTCTAGGGTTGAAGATCACCGTACACACTAGTTTCAATTCTTGGTGATATTGAACTCTCTGTATAATTTTGATCCATAACCACATTCAGCCATAGCTGGATCTTTGAAGCTCTAGACAAGGCAAAACGAGACATAAACAGTGGCAGTTAGCAATATAACCTTGGACAACAGCTAATGAAAGTATAAACAAAAGCAAACTACTGAAAGTTCCAGCTCTTGCAAAGAGAATCATATTTGGGATTTACATACAATAGCTTCCTGCAGAATTCTTGTTTCCTGAAAATCTAAGTCGAATAAAGCTGGAAATTCTATCAACAATGGCGCTAACAATTTTGTTCCTTTCCTTGCAATCTTGATACATAAAGGAGCACCATGAAGTTCTTAACAGTACAGATAACATAACTCTGCCTTGATGATAACCACAGCAACGTGTGCTGCTCCGAATTCATCTTTATAAAACCATCTGCAGGAGGCAACCATCTAGACAGCCCTTGATTGCAGGAAGCGGAAGTAAATGGATTGAGCTTCTTGTTAGCTTCCTGGTATCAAGAGAGATTTGACACAGCAATCTCAAGAATGTCATTGTTATTTATGCACTTGTCCTGAAACACTCTTTGATTGCAGCAGTACCAGATTGCCCACAGGATGATAGAAATCCTTCCCATCACAGGAACCTCAAGTGTAAGAACTTTCCTTGAAAACCAGCTGAACACATCCATAAAAAGTAATGCAGATAGAAGCGAAGAATGACGGGGTTCGTTGGAAGTCAAAATCCTTAAAGATGAAGAACAATATAACTATAGAAAGATTTTTTAAAAAATCATTTTTTATTCATCTCACTTATCAAAAGGTTATTACAATTATTTATATAGGAAAAACTTAAAATCCCAGTAATACCTAATAGAAAAAATAAATTAGAAAAACTATTATCTTCAAATAGAAAAAGAAATCAGAAAAGCATAATAATACAAAATAGAAAAAAAAATATTAACAAAGAAAAATATCTATTTTCCCAAAAAGCTTCATCACACAAACAATTCACGATTTTACTTGAAAAACATTTTTCTTCTCCTTCTAAAGATTAACACTCATCAACAAGATCAAATTATTTTTTTTTTTATTATAAAACACTTTTAAATGCACATAATGTAAGCCAAGATTCATGTGTGCTAAAGAATGAAATATATAATGCTCAAAAGGTATTTAAGGGTGTCAAGATATAAGATCTCTTATCCATTAAGATCTTTTAGACTTTCTACCTTAATTTTAATATCCTGATGATTGATCTCGTTACAACCTTAATTCTTTAAGTTTTATCTCATTTTTCATCATTGACAACTATTTTCAGTTAGGGACGCTTTACAGAACTTTTTGTTATCATTTTATTTTGCTCTCTTTCTTGTAACATTTTTTTCCCTTTCATATTTTTTTCTCATTTCTTTTCTATTTAGAGAATTTCATCGACTAAAAACAACCGAAACATGCTCTTAGTATGAGGGTGATCTCAGTGAAGAGAATACCAAAAGTGACCTTTCTTTATCTTAAATCTAAATTTATTCATGTTGATAAATCTTAGCTTTATTCAAGGGTTACGAGGTTATCCGAATACATACTACTTATCATTATTTAAGTTATCAAACCATTTTTTAAGCAAAAATTCCCTTTTGAGGTGCTTTGTTGGTATGGAAAAAGGTAATTCCAAGGTTAAAAAAGATGGATTATCAAGACTTTACACTTTTAAGATGTATAAAAGATGAAAAATGAGATTTTAAGATCCACAAAAAAAAAATATTTTCCCCTAGCATTTGCATGATATATCTCGGAATTTGATCAATGAATTTGTCATTAAATTTATCTAATCGTGGATGCTAAATATTATTTTCACATAAACATATTTTAGTTTCTTAGCAACAATAAGGCATAAAAAATACAATTTCTTAAAAGAAGTGATTCTATCAAAGTTTCAATTTTTTTAAATAGAAGGATAAAAATGATTTAAGTTCAATCACAAAAAAAAGTTGACAACACAATACTAATTCCATCTTCTTATCCACTTTCTTGACAAACATTTATGGATTGATTACACTCATTAAGTGTCTTTTCTTATCATTATTGCCAATCACTTGTTATGTTGATGATGGATCGGTGATGATATAATATGTACCTTTTGTAACGTCTAGAAATTTGATATCATTTAAGAATATTTTAAATGGTCCAGTTTATATAAAATAGGCTAATTTTATTTTTATTTTTTTTGGAGTCGCCTTGTCCTTATCTTATTCCATCATATTTTATTCCAATCAATTTCTCGCGTAACTTATGACACCATCATACAACATACATGAATATCTAATAATAAATTATTCATTTCAATAAAATTTTGGCAAAGTTTCACTTATACAAAAGCTCTACCAACAAATCCCAACAACAACTTGTCATAAAAAAGGTAGTCTCCAGCTCACCATCCATTAGTATCATTAAAAACATATTTCTACTCGCTTTATATTCATGATAATAAAAACTACAACATTTACTTGAAAGCATACAATATCCACTATAAAAGATAATTCATCCTTCCTTTATGGTTTATTATCCAATCCATATGGTGTTCTTAAATACATATGTAATAAAGTTATTTACCTAACAAAATCTAGTTTACATCAAAGTCTACTTAATAAGAAAAAACTGAGTAAAGTAATAACACTGTATCATGGTGTGGTGCTGGATGGGATGTGCCTATAAAAACACATACATAATAAGCATATATGTATCCATTAATCCAAATAGCTTTTTGTGATCTTAAGAACAAACACATAATCATAGATCTTATCATATACTTATTCATTACTACAATCTTTAACAACTTTAGTAATAATCCCTAAAACTAGTGACCTTTTTCATAGGTATATTCAACTATACTATGATTTCATTCTTTTCATTAAAATATACTCCTTCTACCTTTTCTCATACATGATATACCACTAAAGTATTTGTCATTTCTACTTTGATATCCTTCAAAAGAGCTTTTAAAATATTGTCCCACCATACTAGTCTCTTTATTATTTGTATCAACCATAATTTCTTCAGATTTCAAATATAATTGTAACCTTACCATTCTTAATTTTAAACATTTTACTTAAATATGATATTATAATATTTATCCATAATATTTATTTTATGGTTCAGAGTATTTTCTATCACTTTCTTTTACTTTCTGTGATGGTAATTATGGATGCATTACCATCACTAATCAATTCCATCCAACTTTACTGACGCATAAATAATTTCTTTTGCATTATCCAATACTTAAACCTTTATTTTATTGACCCATTTCAGTAAGTAGTTATGACCAATGCTTTAAGTTGATTGTGTTTGTAATTCATATGCTTTAATTTGATTTGAGACTTCTAATTCATGTCCTAATTCATTTCTGAATCCATTAATTTCTCTTAATGACCATAACTTCCATTTTGTAACAATCACATTCATTAATTCAATTAATCCCTCATAGTTATACTTTATTTTGGATTCATAATTCATTTCGGAGATCAAAAGTTTTTCCCTAGATTGGTCATTTTCATTATTGTAACTTAATGCCTGCAATTTGTGATTTAACTTAACCATGGATTCATCAATATGAATCAAAGTCTTTGCTTCATGTTTTAATTCATTATTTGGGTTTATTAATCCATCCAATGCCTATAACTCAGGTTTTAACTCAATTATGGATTCATTAAATCTATTTATGCAGTTAACTCATGTTTAAGCCAACCTTAATAATGCTTTAACTCGATACCCGTAACTCAAGCTTTAAACATCAACCTTATTTGTCATTTCAATAAATACAACTTGTATTTTTTTTTATTATACATTCATTGATTCTTTTCAATATTCGTGACTAATACTTTATGTAAACCACATTCATCAGTTCATTTTATTCTATTAATCAACAATTAAGTCTCCCTACTTTTTATTTTACTTTACATGCCTTCACATTCTCACTTAAGTTCTCATTTATAACATTAACTTGTACCTTTTTAAGTTATCTAGACACAAGTTTTCAAAATGTTATTTGGCTTTCTGTCATTTTAATAAGTTATCTTCACTTTTTAGCCCACGTCATTGGGTTCGGATCAAAAACACTTCATAGGCCTCCCATTGTGGTTGTCTTAATAATAATTCATTACCCCAGCCATTATGGCTGGCATAATTTTTTTTCATATAAACCCTTTCATTACAGTTGGTTTAATTTCAAATCATAGCCTTTACCATTGCGACCAACTAATTTACAAATCATTTTCCCTCTCCAAAGAAATATTCCATTTGATAACATTTTCCTATCCCAAAAGCATATTTCATATGGTATCATTTTGCTGTACCGAAAATATATTTCATTTGATACCATTTTTCCATCTTGAAAGCATACTTCATATGGTATTATTTTCACATTCACATATCATATTTAATTATACTCATTGTTTACTTTATTTATTCATTATTTTTATGCTTATAATTCATTTACTCATTATTTCTCATAATTATTCCTCACATTGGCATTATATTCACTTACTCGCCTCTATTTCTCAATCACTTACTTTCATTGATTTTATATTTGTTTACTTTTCACCGATTCTTCATTCGTATACTCACATCATATTCACATTTACATAATTAAAAAAAATACTTTTTAAAATAAAAGAAAGATCACAAACACCTACCTGGTGCTCTTGTTGTGCTTTTTTTTTTGTGTCACCCTCGTAATATTGAAGAAGGTATCCAAATCAATACCCAGATTTATTCCAACCATTATCACAACTACACATACATATCATTTTTCCACTTTTGTAATAAAGTTTTTTAGATATGCCACTTTTGTTTACAAATTTCATTAATTCTTATTTATTTTATTCATTTTCATAATCCCATTTAATGTCTAAGTATTTTGTCAACTGTTTCCATATTCAAATTCAATGTCCAAACATTTCATCAACTAATTTCATATTCCAATTTAATGTCTAAACATTACATGTAACCATTTTCCATAATATGATTCAATATCTATACATTACATCAATCATTTACATAATTCTATTCAATATCTAACTATTTCATCAGCTAAACCTAACATCTAAACTTTTTGTCGATGAATTTCATTGTTTAAATTTCTAAACTTTTCATTGATGAATTTTAATATCTAAATATCTACACTTTTCAATGACAAAAATCCATGTCTAACATTTTATCAAACACACGAGGGGCAATAATTTAACCCATAAAATTTATAGAAATTTCACATATCCATCCCTCCAAAACATATCACAATGTTACAACACATCCCAATTCAATATACAATCATCATAACCAAGATTTTATATATGATTCCTTATTATAACACACATTTTACAAAAATTCATGCTCTAACTAACAATTTTATCATAAATTAATATTCACAAAATAACAACAACACAAAGGCTTGCCCTAATTAACAATTTCATCATCAATTTATATTCTCGAAGCAATAACAACACAATATTACATCATAATTAACAATTTCGCCTTCAATTTCCTACTAACTTTATTATCCTCTTTTCTATACAACTAATTACCAACTTTAGGGCTTTTATTTTCCTTTACTAATTTAAGGAACAAAGATGAAATTAAAGGACAACTAAGCCTTTTACAACATCTAATAAACTCAATTTAATGGTTAATTCTAACAGAATCAAGAACAAACCTCTTGCTTTTCTTTCTTTGAAACTTCCCTCACCAAAACACTCTAAGCTTTCATTTTCTCTCTAAACACACATGTTTGTGTAGATTTTTAATAGGATTATCATCCTCTCTCCGCCAACTATGCCATGAATTTGGAAAAAAAAGAGAAGAATAATTACACGCTATTCTCCCTCTCTTTTCTCTTCTCAAGGCTTAAAGGATATCTAAGCCTTTTCTAACATGTAATAAACTCAATTTAATGGTTATTTATAACAGAAAAGGTTTAGAAAATTTTTAACTGGTGGTTCATGTAATTTATCATCAGAGACTGAATATTTGAATGACTTGTGGTTTGCAACAACCCAGCCTTGAAGCAAATATTGAAAGGCGAAAAGAACATCTGATTTTCAGGTTATCTTTGCATAAACCCTAAATAACTCTAGATTTGTTTAACAAGATTCTTGAAACTCTTAAATTTTTTTTATATTTACAGTTTTTGCTACATGTATGTGTTTTGGGAAACCTAATAAACCTTGAGAGGAAAAAATGGTTGGTGAACTTGATATTGGTTGTGAGTCCTTATGAATTTAAGTAATTAAATATTGACTCAACACTTTTATTGGTACATGTATATACATAGTTATAAAAAAATGACCATCCTAATGAGTCAATTGGGGATTCGGTTAACCTGGAGCTTGGATCGATTCAATTTTAAAAAAAATAAAAAAATGATTGACCCAACCTGACTCGATTAAAAATATAGGTTAACTTGAAACCTAGCTAATTTAGGTAAAAGCCAATCAAGAACCTATTAATTTTTTTTTTGAAAAAAGAATTGAGTCAAAATGATATTGATTTAAATAAAATTGGAGTCAACCTGGTTTGACTATCCCAATTTATGACCTAGACCTTACATTGGATCAATCTTATAATTGGATTTTAAAATTATGAGTATATATGAAAATAAGATCAAAATAAAATACATTTGAAACAAAAATCGTTTAAACTTTAAAGTAATCATTTTGATCATTAAAAACATTGTTTTCCTATCACTTAAATTAGTTAGTGTACCCCACGTTATATTATAGATATGATTCCAATCTAATTTGTAATTAAAAACAAGAGGTCTATGAGAACGAAAGATAGTCTGTGATTTTTATAAAATAAATTAAAAAAAATATAAACTGATAAATCATATAAAAAGTTATTAACCACTAATTAAAGACTAAATTGAAAAGTTAATCTTTATTATAAGAAGCATAAAATATATGTTTATATGAATATTTGACACCATAACATAGTTAGTTTTCTGTTTTTTTTTTCCAGTTGTATGACAATAAAAATGGTTTATAATAATTACAATGATTTAAAATTTAGAGAAAAAATATATTTTTTAGTCAAAATTATCTTTTCTTGTTCGTATAATTATTTTTTGTTTTAAAAAATCCTTTTTTATATATTTTATTGAGAAAAAAATGAAGGTAATTAAAATATAAATTCAAAAAAAAATATTGACCTGAAATAAGGAATAAAAAATATAATTTTCTAATCAAAACTTCCTTTTCTTATTCATTGGTTTCTTTTGTTTTACAAAACATATGTTTTTCATAAAAAAAGTGTATTTTTTTAAATAACAACAAATATTTTTTAAAATAAAACGAACTACAAATATTTTTCAATCATCCAAGAAAACTCAAGTTTTTGAATTAGAATTCAACTTCTAGACTCTAAAAATCCCAATTTGAACGACCCCAAAACATAAAAATAATAATTTTATAGACCTTCAAATCATTCATTTATAACTACAAAACACATTTTAATTGTTCAAAACACTCAAAGTCAAACCAAATTAAAAAACAAAGTCTTGTAATCCACCTCCATTAAGTTTTTCTCTTAAATATAACTTTAAAAACACCAAAATTGTTTGTTATTGGTGGCCATAATTTTTCCATATGAGAATTTTCTCTCTCTTATCTAGACATTTATGGACTAAAATGCAAGAAAAATCTTAAGAGAATCATAAAAATCCTAAAGAATTAGGACCAAATATGAAAAAGTAAAACTTGAGGGACCAAATTGAACTTTTTTTTATCTTGATCCTTGATCTTTAAATTTTTTTTTCAAGTAAAACCTAAAATTCATTTTGTAAAATTGTTCTTTAATTAAATGTTGGAATATTTAACGATATATTGGGTAGATGAGAACATGAAAATAAAAACATTTAACAATAGATAAAAACATGTCAACATAATTCACAATGATATATTGAAAAGAAATAAAGTTCAATAATCAAAACAAAAAAGGATCAAAATTTCAAGGACCAATAAGAAAAACATTGGCTTTGAAAACAGTGAAATAGAAGAGGATCTGCAATTGATGAAGAGCAAAAAGGCCAAATATTTAGTTTTTTTTTTAATTGTAAATTGTAATTCTGAGTTGATTTGACAGAAAAAAAAAAAATATATCCCAGGACATGAACTCTCTCTGGTAACACAAATACTAATGGCATATTTGATGTTTACGATTAAACAGACTGGACAGTAAAATTTGAGAGAGGAAAAAACAAAGGGAGATAAAATTTAGGTTATAATAAGCAACTGCCTCATTGAAGGCCATAAACAAGCAGTGCACCAACTGCACCAATGCCAGCCACTAGCCCAATGATGACTCCGATAGGAGGCAATCCGCCACCAACTGCTCTTCCAGTATTCACATCATATCGTGCAAATCTCTTCTTTGGCGCTCTACATTGTGGGCATACGTATGCTTCCGGCTGCATAAACAAGAAGAAAAGAACAAATAAATTTGTGTACATGCATTTATATTGACATGTTCTTATTTGGTCAAAACCTCTTCTTGCCAGAAATCTATTTTCTGCTATCTTTTTTACGCAATGTGCTAATGTTTTAGATGGAAAAAGAAAAATGTAAGATCTTTCTCTATGCAAAGGGGACAAACGTGCCTGCTCATCAAAGGATTTCTGCAAGGTGTATATGAATCCACAATCAATGCATATGTGAGTTGCTCTAGCCTGCAAAGAGCTTTACACCATTAGTGTTCATCGACATGACAGTAAAAAGTAATTTCATACCATCAACACACTAAATTTGAAATGGAGGAATATATGGAATTGCACATAAAGAAAAAAACAGAAGCATGCCTTCTGAGCCTCAGTCAACTTCCTTCCAAAGCGGGGAGGAGCAGGACGCTTAGGCAGTCGTTTGACATCTACTTCTGCGCCTCTGTTTTGCAATAAAGATTGACCTACTGTCAGTTTTGAAACACATATAACTACAGCAAAATGAATTATGAGCTTATGCATGTTTTATTCCAGCCCTATTCCTATGCATATAACATGTTTTAATTCTTGGTATTTTTGGAAAGGAGTTAAACAATCTGATCAAAGTTTAGTTTAAAAACTGGGACTTCGTCGGACATAGATTGCAAATCAGCATGTAGCAGCCATATTACCACAATCTATCATTACAAGAGCAATTCTCTTACAGAATTCTCTGACTTACCGCTTGAAATTGATAAAACCTTACGGAAAAAAAGTCAGGGCGGAAAGCTCCCGAGTTGAAGCAAAAAAAAAGAACTCTTTATCAAAACTTGCTTTGCTAGTGCTTGAAAGTGGGATGAACATACCCTTAATAACAAAGACGTCGTTGGCTCTCTTCTCTTCACTCAGCCCTTGTATACTATATAGATAGATTAATACAATTATATGAAGAATGCAATCACTGCTTACGAGACAAACATGAGATATTTCATTCAGCACCAATCCAAACATCTAACAAAGACGAGTCTTAATTCTACAAAAATTAATCCCTATATCTATTATATACAATTATCTTTCACTTTTGCTATATGCCATTGTCTATATCTACTTGCTTTCATTATTGTAATTGATCCCTCACCTGCTACTAGGAACTTCCTCACACAGAGACTGCAATTAATTTGATCCGTATTTTTCTATAATATTTGTTTCATCAAACGTAATTAATCCTTCTTAGCTTACCTGTGCTGCCTCTTCACTCAACTTGGTGCCCATGAAGATCTTTTCGTCTTTTTCCATGTCATCAATCCAAACAACACTACCTTCTATGCTAGAAGCCTAGAGTTTTTTTTTGTTTTTATAGAAAAAAAAACTTAATTTTTATGGTTACCAGTCCAGCTAACTGGAGTGAAAAAAAAAAAAAAACACTGCAATTAAGGTAAATGAGTGCTTATTTTCTTGATTCCCACAAGTTAATTGATGAATCTTACATAAATGTTCTGTAATCTCTTTCTAAGAGAGATGTTTCGTTAGTTTTAAACCATCACTGATATGTAATACATGAATCATGAAAGCAAAAAACGAGGAGTAAGGAAAGAATACCTGCTAACAACAAAATAAATAGAATCTGGCTTTGCTTGGATGGCAGTTTTAGTAAACCCCAGCTTATCAGCAGGCCAAAGTTCATCCCCGAAGAAGCTACTAGTGTAGAGCACCTGGTCCCCTGATTTTAGCCCTGCTTTGGCGGCATTCCCACCCCCCTCTACGCCCTAATTAATCATGTCAATTTCATGAGCAACAAAAGAAAGACCAGAAACACAAAAATATAGAATACAATTACAAGGAGACTCACAGTTATGACTACACCACCGCCAGACTTTTGACCCAAAGTGAGACCCAGTGGCTTGTCAACCTCAACCTCAATTGTCTTTGCAGCCCCAGCTGTTCTGGCAGTGACCTGAAGCCCTGTTCTCACATTGATCAAAGTACTGCAGCTGCTGTTAGGCATGAAGATATCCGAGCAACCCCTTTTGCCATCTTGAAGTGATAGGCCTTGAAAGTTGCTTTTCTATTGAGAAAGAAAGAGATGAATTGTACTTAATCATTAATATTTTTCACTTACCAGTACAAACAAACACAAATCCAGATAAAAGACTTGGGCAAAATTAACCTGGTAATGAGAGGAAATGAATGCTTTCGTAGAGGTAGGTGTGGTAGTTTTAAGGGAGTGATTCTTGCTGAAGGTGGCAAAGCAAGAAGTGGAGGTGGTTCCTGCAACTACAGCTGATGACATTGCTGGTGCCTCCTACCCAAAGAGCAAGCAAGAGTACTGGTGTATGTGCTGGAGTCCTAGTTAGTAAAATTGGTTGCTCTTGTTGAAGCTCGTGGACAGAAAATTGCATAAGCTGATAGCTTTCTAGTGGCAGTGGTAATGGCACTTGGCATGTGTGGCCCTGGTGGGAGCTACGGGAGCGCCTTCACGACACGCGCCTTTCTTTTCTGAACCATGCTGCTTCGCCATCACTGTAAGGAAGGGAAAGCACAATCATGTCCCTCATTTATGCCTTCATATATTTATTTTTCACGTCAACTATTCAGTTTTCTGCTTAAATTATGAGTTATCTTACCGAAATTTTTAACCAAGACAAAACTTATCAACAGAATCTAGATAAAATTTTAGTATGATTTAATAGTTGGGTTGGAAGTTTTGTTTTTTAATATAAAAATAGTTAATTTGTGACTTTTCATAAAGAATTTAAAATTTCTTATTCAATCCTCATATGCAAATTATCCTTAAAAAAAAACCCTTAAATTTTCCACATGTATTTGTTCTTAATATCAAACTAAAGTTGTTTTAAAGTTTCATCTTTATATTATTAATAAATAATCCATATTGTATTATTATGTATGTACCTTTCACGACCTTGTCAATCTCAACTATGATATCCATCTTTGATTTCTTATACTTATATAATCCTAATTTATCTAGTTCATTCACTTTCTTATTACTATAAAATCCTTCGATTCATCCTTGCATGCTATTAAGAACAACCATCATTATATGGTTTCCTAACCTTCATTTCCTTTTATTTCATTACCTTCTTAACAAATACATTCAATTTACTACAAACAAATATTTTTGATACTGAAATTATACTATCACAAATGCTACGCATATTATCATAGTATTGATCACATCATTATTAAATATTAAGCACTAGATTAGTCATCATTAATCCACTCCTATCACCTTCTTCTTCATTGTTGTCCTTTTACAAGTCTACTTAAGGAGCTTTATTGTCAATTGTAATACTTTGTAATTTATACACTTAAAAATTATTTCATTGAGCCTGAAAACTCAAAAAATTAAGGTAATTTTTTTTTATATAGAATACAAAACTATTACAGTTTAGTCCTCACACTTTGATCTCCGTTTATTAAGCTAGAGTACAAGGAAACAAACAACCTGCAAACACAGTGTTCATTATAATTTATACATTTCAATTATTAGGGAGCAATATATATATATATTGAAAATCAATTATAATTTGATAATCAAAACTTAGTATACACATCATTTCTTTATTAACATATATATATATATATATATATATATATATATATATATATATATATATATATATGCATGCTACATTCATCAACTTAATCATTCTTATCTTCGTTGTTTAAGTCCAATCAATTATTTGAAATCATTCTCAACTTCGTTGTTTACATCCAATTTATTATTTGAACCCTTCACGCTGAATTTATATAGATATATTCTATACCTTTATAATGTCATCGAATAAACAATTTTTTTTCCACCTATATGCTAATAGGCAACATTATCCATATAAAAATAAACATGACAGAGACTCATTCTTTTACAAACATAAATGATATCATATATTTTTCAGTGATTTGACTTTTACACTTAACAATTTAACATTCTCATTATTCATACCCATGGTCATTTAACGCTGACTTGTTTTATGATGGTTGATTTTAGTTGTATTATCACCATTTTTAACTTGTCATATTATATCAGCACCATTACCACATCATTAACATATTTGCACCCTAATGAGTAAAAACATATTCAAAATTTATTTCACCTTTCAACTTAGTTTTTCATTGCATCACATGATTGGAATATTATTACATTTCTTTTTCTTTATATACTCATGTTTTAAAAATTTTGAACAACCAGTACTTCTGATATACACAACCTTTATCAATTTATCCTTTTTCTATCATATACTCTTATAATAGTTCCTCCCTCTTCAAGAACTATACAAGGTTTTCCCCAAATAGCCCAAGTTATGCCATATAAGTCATTTCAATCATTTTTTATATTCACTTGATTACGTTATCACATTAAATAACAAATTTTTCTATACAAAAAAAAATCCATACAATACAACCCTACTTTATACTTTATTTGACTTCCCAACATAGTCATGCACTTAATCCCTTTTTATCTCCAAGCAATCCTTAATGTGATAACATCATCTTACTCATTATACTGGTCATCCTCCTTATCACTATTTGAATTTGCTAAATTATCTACCCATCCATGCATTCTCCTTAGTTGATACAATCTTTGTCTTTATCTTTCATAAAGGTTAGGCATTAATTAATTCAATTATCTATATCATGGACTCAATCATAAAATTCTTATTAATCTAATACTCAATTCTATAATTTACCACTTTTATTAATCCAGTGCTTATGCCCAAAAATGAGTTTTACAATTTTAGTTATGATTAAAACACTAAATAATATTTTGGGTTGGTTAGGCTAAATCGACCAGAATTAGATAATTTTTAATCTTTTATTGGAATTGCTATTGAGTTATGATTTTGACATTGGAATATATAAGAATGAATATGAAAATGAAAATGTGTAAGAGTATGAGATGTTAAGGATTTTTCTTGTGATTAGTTTGAAAATAATAGTTAAATAAGAATTAAATGAAGTTGTGATGTTGATTGTATTATTGATGAAAATTGAATCCCTTGAGGTATAAGAGAGGCTGTGGGGACTAGACAATGGCATGGAGTGGCAACACGTGCACATATTCTTGGTGGGTGCTTGACACCTTGTATTTTTATAAATTAAATATAATTTTTAATTATAAAATTCAAAATTGTTATGTTATAATATGATTATGATTTGATATTGTATTTGATGAAACTATGTGCTAATGAGATTGTAAATTGGATTGGATACAGTAAAAGTATGTGTTAATGTGATTGTGAGTTGGATGGACATGGTAAATATTTGGAATGAAATGAAGTTGTGTGTGGGAAACATGATGAAACAGTTAAATTAAGTATATGATAAGTGTCGTGACGTGCACGACGTCGAATGATGGAGTTATCTCCTGGAATTGAAAGGGTTTTGGGTTTAATTATAAAGTTATAATTAAAGGGTTCAAAAGTCATTACCTAGTATTATGGTCGTTAGAAAACTTTTTGGTCTGTGAGAGTCTAAGTAAGGGGGCTAGTTGTGCAAGGAAAAAACATATCACCCCTAGTGCATCCTACCTATGGTAAGCTACATTGTTGATTGATTATTAATCTAAGGCACATTTTTATTTGTCGGTCCAATCTACAGTTCAAAGCAGATCTCTCTTCATGAGGAAGTCTCTACCTTGTTAGATTGAATCCTAATCGTTCTAAGGTCTTAATTTTAACATTGCATTTATTTTTTATTTTATTTTTAATACTTGATGGTATACTTTACAGTGTAATTTTATACTCATAAATATTAAAGTCTTCAACTAAATCCTAACACTCCGATTAAAAGACTAATTGTTGTGGATTTTTGAGATTTTGGTTAAATCCTAATGGATAATCATAAACTGGTTATGATATCCATTTTGCATTTATAAAACATGATAAAGATTATGCATGAAAAACCTTTAGAATTTAGTCGTATGCACGAAAACAAAATATTTTTTGTGTTTTTGAAATGAGGGATTTTTTTAATGTTTTTGGATTTTTTGAAATTTTTGAGAAAAATCAAATATTTTTAATATTGGGTATGTCTTATAGTATAAGTCTATTACATGATATTAGACAAAATTATTGGAAAAACACGCGATAAACCCACAAATAATTTCAAAATGGTATTTGAATTTTTTTGAATTTTTCGGCTTTTTATTAGGCTTGTTTGTTTAAACATTAAAATAAAGACAAACTAAAAACTAAAGGAAACACATTAAGGTGTGTTTTACAAACACTTTCTTAGTCTAAGGGGCTGGGCTGATCGGGCTTGAGACCTAATCCCAGTCTGGTTAGGTTGGGTCAACTGAAAGCCAAATAATTTCTTTTTTTTTTTAAAAAAAAAGATAAGTTGGGTTGAGGGTCCAACCTGCACAACTTAGTCACTGGCCCAACTCAATGACTAAGTTGTGTAGTAAACTGCAGAACTTGAATTATAATTCATATTTTGGTTTTCATTGCTGGGAGGTTTGATGTGAGAATGATGGAGACTTTGATGGAAGAAATGATGGTTGGCGAGACTATTAGAAAGATAGCTGGTGCTCTTGTTACTGCTATGAAGAAGAATCTCTTCTACTGTTATTGTTGTTCGTGGATGAAGTGGAAGAGAGAAGCTGGTGAAGGAGATGTACAATTGTTGGTGTAGGAGGCTGATGTTGGTGAAGGAAAAAATGATAGGGAGATGGTTTGGTGGTGAAGAGGAAATGTGGGAAGGTTGAGTTGAGAGGGACAAAAAAATGGTGTAAATAATGGTTTTTTGGCTATCTCTTCACTTCTGATTTCTTCTTCCATAATGCACGAAATTCACCTCTATTTATAGGGAATGAAAGAGGATCTGGTCTATATTAGGAATAAATCTTGGTCCTTAATTCAAATGGAAAAGATCCCAACTATTAGATAAAATTCATCATCACAAGTTGTGAAATTTGGCTGCAAAGGATAATTGGGTCAACCTCTTTAAAGGGCGTCGAGGCAGCTATGAAGGTGATCAACCGACAAGAATTACACTAAGGTATAGTATGATGTCAGGTCATGAGAGCAATGTCTTGTTTGGTAGAGAGACGAGGCATTAAATGCCCTTGAAAAGTAGTCACCCGAGCAGATTTTCAGGTATAAAAGGTTGAAAATGATGAATAGTGGCCAGACAACAAGTCGTCTGACACCTTTTCTTTTTGTTTTTTTATTGGTCAAAACAACATCGTTTTGTACCAAAACAAACCGTTTTAGTTAAAATGCACCGTTTTATTTAAATAAAACGACGTCATTTTGACACATTTAGGGTTTTAATTAGGGATTTGACTAAAATTCAATCCAGTCCTTTGTCTTTTGATTTCTTTTAATTGCATCCCTAATTGACTCCAAACTTTTAATTTTATGCAATTTTACCCTTATCAAACTCATATATCAACCATGAAGTTCAACGCCTTTACATTTTGATCATTGGTTTTGAATTTATACAAATTGATCCTCAATTGACCATTTAAATTTCAATTCACTTCAATTTCACCCCTGTTTTCAACCAAATTAAGTCCTTGATGTTTATCGCCTTTTTAAAAAAGATCATTGGTTGCGAATTTCTTCAATTTGACCCTTAATTGACCCTAAACTTTGATTTTCTTGCAATTTTATCCTTAATTTCAATCAATTTTATCCCCAAACTTAATTTTTATACAGATTCATCCAATAATCTTTTAATTTCACCTTGAATTTGCATTATCTCTTCAGTCTTGGGTACAATGGGGTACGATTGGGCTCCTAATTTTGTCCAAAACTTTAGCTTGATTCCTCTATATATTTGAAACCCTTTTTAACCTACTTTTACTAAGTTACCAGTTTTTTTATTGTTATTATTTTGATTTTGATTTTTTTTTTATTTTTAAAAGGAAAAAGGTACATTTGAGGGGGAACCCAAAAATAGGTTATAACAATAAATATGGAATGATACTTAGTGGTTGAAGTGTTGATAATGGGGTCAATGCTTGATAATAAGCTATGTTGTAGAACTAGTAACCCGGTAATGGGACTAACACCCATTAATGTGTTATATTTGGAAACTAGTTACCTGGTAATGGGTTATGTTGTGAAACTAGTAACCCGATAATAGGGCTAGTGCCCAATAATGTGTTATGTTGTGGAAATAGTTACCCAGTAATGGGACTAGTACTCGAAAATAGGCTAGTGGCAAATTCAAAAGGTAGATAATGCATGAAAAGGTAGATAATTTAGCAAATTCAAAAAGTAATAAAAAGGACGACCACTATGATAAGGAAGATGATGCTATCATATCAAGGATGACTTGGAGATAAAAAGGGATTAAGTCCATGACTGTGTTGAGAAGTCAAATAAAGTATAAGGTAAGGTTGTATTGTATAGATTTTTTTATAGAAAAAATTATGATTATTATGATAACATAATCAAGTGAATACAAAAATTAATTAAAATGACTTGTGTGGCATAACTTAAGGCTATTTAGAGATAACCTTATCTGGTTCTTGAAAGGGGAGGAACTGTTATAAGAATATATGACAAAAAAAGGACAAATGGACAAAGGTCGCAGATAGAAAAAAAGTAATGGTTGTTCAAAATTTTTAAAACATGAGTATATAAAGAAAAAGAAATGCAATAATATTCCAATCATGTGATGCAATGGACAACTAAGCTGAAAGGTGAAATAAACCTTGAATATGTTTTTACTCAGTAGGGTGCAAATATTTTAATGATAGGGTATGCAAATATATTAACGATGGGGTAATGGTGCTGATATTATTTAACAAGTTTAAAATAATGATAATGCAACTAAAATCAAGTGTCATAAAACAAATCAGCGTTAAATGACCAAGGGTATGAAGAACAAGAATTTTAAATTGTTAAGTGTAAAACTTGAATCACTGAAAAATATATGATATCATTTATGTTTGTCAAGAAATGAGTCTTCTGATGAAAGTTGAACAGTTTAGAGATTTGTAAAGCTCTTGATAATCTTTAAAATAATATTTTTCCACTCTTGGAATAATACTAATGTTGACACACACACACACACACACACACACACACACACACACACACACACACACAGGATTGCAGGTTTTAATCTAGAAACAAAGCTGAGATTACGCCTAATATTTACACTGCATTTACACTAAGGATTGTTTGATGTTACAGGCTTGATGTTAGGCTTGCATGACGGTTTCATGATTCTATGCACAAGGCAAGGAATCATATGCTTGATCTACGATGATTTTCTTTATACACTCTCGCAAGATGGATGAGCCATCATCTAAGCCAATATTGAGCAGTAGATAATGCAAACGTTATCGCGACAGAGGCTTGGTTAGCAGATCTGCTAGCTGATCGTGAGTATTGACATGATGGACATTAAGAATATTCTTCTAAACCATATCGCGTACAAAATGGAGGTCAATTTGAATATGTTTCATCCGTGAATGCTGAACTGGATTAAAACTGAGGTGTGTGGCTCCTAGGTTATCACATAGCAGTCGTTAGCAGCTAGTAGTCATGGTGGAGCGTTGATTGGCAGATAAAGTTCTTTGAATAGGGACAACAACCATATAGTTTTAGCTGTAGCAGTGGTGAGAGAATAATACTCAGCTTCAGTTGACGATCGGGCGACGACGCTTTGTTTTTTTAAAATTTAACCCAAGAAAGGTAATGTAAGCTGAAGTTGAAGTGTGATCATCATAATTCCCAACCCAATCAACATCAACAAAGGTGGTAACAACAAAGGATGATTGATGATTAATGTGAATGCCAAGGAAAATCATTTTTTCCAAGTAACAAAAAAGACTTTTTGCAACTGCCCAATGAGTGATTGTGGGTTGATGAATAAACTGTGACAATTTATTAACAACAAAGCAAATATCAGGACTTAAGGGATATATATTATAACCACCGATGATAATTCAAAATTCAGTGCTATTGCAGTGAGCTGTTCCATCATTAATCTTTAGTTATATTGTAGTGGACATAGGAGAGGATACATCCTTAGCACCTTGCATGTTGGTTTTGGAGAGAAGATCTCGTATGTATTTGTGTTGAGATAGAAACAGCCCAGTTGTTGTTGGTATGACATCCAATCCCAGGAAGTAATGAAGAGTGCCCATATCCTTTAAAGAGAATTGAATGCCAAGATTATGAATCACATGAGTTAGAAATGATGAATTACTTCCAGTGATGACCAGATCATCGTCATAGACCAATAGATAACACAAAACAGTTTCATTGTGATAGATGAATAATAAAGGATCAGCTTTTGATTTTTGAAATCCTAGATTCATAATAACTAATAACATAGTAGAGTAAAAAGCATGAGGGGCATGCTTAAGTTTATGAATTGCCTTGTTTAACTTGTAGACATGATGTGGATTAGTTGCATCTTGGAACCCTGGTGGTTGTGTCATGTACTCGGTTTCATGCAGTTTCTCATGCAGAAAAGCATTATTAACATCTAGTTGCCTTAATGACCAGCCTTTCATGACAACCATGGTGAGAACAGTTCTAATGGTGACAAGTTTTACAACAGGGCTAAATGTTTCATTATAGTCCAATCCAGATCATTGATTATATCCTTTTACAACCAGTCGTGCTTTAAACGGAGCTATAGAACCATCAAATTTTCTTTTACCCGATAAACCTATTTACACCCCACGAGTTTGTAATAAGAAGGTGGCGGTACCAGTTCCCATGTACCATGTCTCATGAGAGCTGTGAGTTCCTCATACATTACTATCCTCCAATGTGGCTCACGTAGAGCCTGTCCCACACAAATTGGTTAAGCAGTGTTAGGAAAGGGGTGTTTTATGGTGGTGTGAACCTGTTTGGGTTTATAGATATTATTCATTGATCTGGTAACCATTAAGTGAGTACGGGTAGATGCAGAGTTCATGGTATGATGGGATAAGAAAAGGGAATCTACACAGAGGATTGATGATGATGGTGACAAAAAACATGCAGCTGAGATTGGGATGGCACAACATTATTGAAAACAGAGCATTCTGGAAGTGAAGATGTAGATGTGAGATTACAGGAATTAAAAGAGAAAAAGGGAGATTTATTACTTGAGGATGCGGTTAGAATGGGTGCCCTTGCCGAAGTCACTAGTGAAGGCTCAGGAGGTGATGATGAATCGCCATGGACAAAGAAGGCACTTGTCGGGCGGGAGATGGATATTTGGCTGAAAGAGAGACCATTTTTGTTTTCATTAAAGAGAACATAGCGAGAGTGATATAATTTGTTGGTTAGGGGATCAAGACAGTTGTAGGCATTTTGAGTTAATGAGTAGCCAACAAAAATACAAGGAATAGATTTTGGTTGTAACTTGTTTGTGTTATATGGTCAGGTGAGAAGGAAACAAAGACAGCCAAATCTTTTTAGCTTATGATAATTTGGAGGCTGTGTAAATAAAATTTTAAATGGGGATTTATGGTGAAAGAGAGGTGTTGGATGATGGTTAATGAGGTATGTGGTAGTGGAAAAAACATAGGGCTAATATTATAGCGGGAGAGAGGCATCATGTAATAGTGTAAGATCGGTTTCTACTAAATAATGATGATGTTGCTCAGAAACACCATTTTTTTGCGGTGTATGAGGGGTTTTGGTGTAATGGCTGATTTCATTGGTTGTAAAGTAATGTTTTAAAGCAACAATTTCACCACCATTATATGAATAGACAGATTTGATTTTTAATTGGAATTGGTTTTCAACAAGATTTTTGAACTAGGGAAATATTGTGCGAACACTAGATTTTGTTTCCATAGGGTAAAACCAAATATACTTCGTTAAATGGTCAACAAAAATGAGATAGTAACAGGCCCCGGTGATACTAGTTGCACTGGAGGGACCCCACACATTAGTGTAAAGTAAGTTAAGGAGAGCATGATTAGAGAGACTATTTTGATAAAATGGTTATCTGTGAGCTTTATTAATAGAACATGATGAACACGAAGAAAGATTTTTATTTATTTATTATGAGAAGGAAAAAGGAGTTGATAAGGTGAGTGATCATTTTATGAGATGGATGCTCAAGACGTTTGTGCCACCCATCAATGAAGATTCTTTCATGTACGTTGGCAACTATTGTAGGAGAAGAGTTCACCATTGACTTTGGAAGGGTGTATACGATATTTTCACACGCTTCTTGGGATAGAACTGCTCCTGTGATTTGATCTTTTACAAGAAAAGAGAGGGGTGAAGCTCAACAAAAACATGATTTTGACGAGTAAATTGATGAGCGAATATAAGATTTTTTTTGTATATTAGGAACACAAAGAGTATTATATAAATGAAAAGTACAGTTAGGGGAGTAAAGAAGTAGTTAGCCAATATAAGAGACATGCAAACCAGAACCATTACCAATGACAACTTTGTCACTACCATTGTATTCGGAGTGAAAAGATAGATTAGCAAGATCACCGGTAATATTATGAGACGCTGCTGAATCTATAAGCCATTTTGTGTCCTGTGCTGGTGAGATGGAAGTGCAATTGGTTGTTGGTGTGTTTAATTGAATGTGATTTCAATGTTTTGCAGTATGGTCCATACGGTCACACATTTAGGGGAAAAACGATGTGGGCCATGAGTTTTGTTGTTGTCTCTTTGATTTCTAGTGTTACAATAGTGAGTTGGAACTTTGCATGTAATTGGTCAAGGGAATTAGTTGATGAGAGAAGGTTTCACAACGACAAAGATATACATTATGATTGATAAGGAGATCATGAAGTTCCTCAAATGCAAGTGGACATTCTTGTGCACGAATGGGACCTGCAATTTCATGAAAATCAGTTCCTAAGCCGTTGAGGATGTAGAGCGTTAGATTATCTTTAGAGATAGGGTGATCTATGAGGGAGATTTTGTTTGCCAAAGATTTTACAAAGTGAAGATACGCTTGAATTGACTAGTTGCCTTTCTTTTAAAAGGGGTATATAAATATATCTATATAAATTTGGTGTGAAGGGTTCAAATAATGGATTGGACATAAACAAAGAAGTTGAGAATAGTTAAGTTGATTTGTGTAACATATGTATATGCTAATAAGGAAATAATGTGTAAACTAAGTTTTTAATTATCAAATTATAATTGATTTTGATATATATATATATATGGTTAATGAAAGGAGATCAAATTGTAAGAATTAGACCATAAAAGTCTTTTATTCTGTGGAAAAACAATTACCCTGATTTTTCAAGGTCAAGGCTTAAGGAAGCTATTTTGCATGTATAATTTTTCATGTGTTACAATTTAAATACCAAAACCAATATAATTTAATCACATTTTCAATTTCTCCTAATATATATATATATATATATATATATATATATATATATATATATATGGTTAATGAAAGAGATCAAATTGTAAGAATTAGACCATAAAAGTCTTTCATTCTGTGGAAAAACAATTACCTTGATTTTCCGAGGTCAAGGCTTAAGGAAGCTATTTTGCATGTATAATTTTTCATGTGTTACAATTTAAATACCAAAACCAATATAAATTAATCACATTTTCAATTTCTCCTAAATTTTCTAATTATGGTTAGCCAGTAAAATTTTTAACTTTTACATGATTGGCCTTCAATTTCTCTAATTGAATCCTTAATCATGTAATACACGTTATAATTAATCAATAATTAACAAAAATTCATTAGTCTCCTAACAAATCACATAAACCCTAAAATCCCTAAATTTAGTAATTTTCAATCTCTTAAACAATAACAAGAAAAGAAGTGGATTTAGTTGAAATAAAATACTTTACTGATATTAATTAATCAAATTTGATAGCTTTTTTGGAACAATTTCAAGAATTTTTTTCCTTTCTTCCAATTCTAAACTTTCTCTTTTTATACACCCAAACTCATCATTTCTTTCTATACAAGCTTTTCTCTATTTTGAGTTAGCTTCCCTTAATAGAAATTACCAAAAACCCAATTTTATCACTAAAAATTGTGAGGAATTGAAGGAAAATGAAGAAAGAAGAGCACAATTTCATGTTTTTCTCTTTTTAATGTCATTAGCTTCTACTTGGAAAAATTAGGAGGAATTTTCTCACTTTATTTATGAAATTTCCACTATTTAGGAACTTACCATAGCTGATTGTGACTATTGTACATTACCATTAGATTTATAAAACAGATATGCATATGGTTGCGTATGAGGCTTGAATACACCAATGTGCCCATCTATGATTAATGGTGTTGACCCATTAAAATAGATAAAAATGTGAGGGACTGCATAGAGATGCTAAAGGTGTGTCTAAAAGTAGTTTTATATTGTAATGGTGAATTAGATGATAAAGATTCATCTCTAGGCAAGTCTACTACTAGTTAACCCATCAAATTTTCAAGAGATGGTGGATTGCCAGGCTTTTCATGGCTAAGAAGTTGGCCTCTCTCCATTATTTGTTCTGCTTGTTCATCTAGTGTAGTAGTGATGAGTTTACTTGTATTTTTCTTTGGAGGTATAATTATTGGTTTCTATAACAAATGTTTAATCTTCTCCCACCAAATGTATTGATTTATTAATCAATTAGATATTCTTTTAATCAATATGCTACTAGTTAATGGTTTCTACCTTTTAAAAAGGAGAAATTACACAATAGGAACTTAAAATTTAAAAGGAGAAGGTAACAAACTAATGTAACTAGGTTTGCAGAAATTTGGGGTTTTAAGCAGTTATATGGGGACTTATCCTAACCATGTTTTATGAATGGCCGAAGAAATATTTTTATAGACCGATGAGACTTGTATAGGTCTAATAAAAGGCCAGATCGTGCCAGACCATAATAATGACTTAAAATGGAGATAACAAGAGAACTGATTGTTGGATCAGGCTCAAGTTTTCACTGGAGATTCTATAGGTTGTTTTCCTACAAAAAAAACCACTTTATTGCTTATTCGACCATTAGAGTTTTTAGAATTAAGCCAAGAAGTTGTTGCTTGGTCCAATTTTGTTATTTTTCCTTGATATTTTTAGATTTATTGTTTATTTTAGGATTTTATGTTGATTTTCTATATAAGTTAGGATTCTGATTTTGTTTCCTAGTCTAAGTCGATTTTCCTAGCCTATAAAAGACATTGTAAACCTCTTTAGGAGGCAAACTTAATCAAATTGATATTTCAAAAATAAAATAAAGTTTTAGGTTTTTATGTATTTTCGCCCTAATTTTGCCTAATTTCTATCTTTTTGTGTATGTTGTTGTCTTATTGTGCTTCTACCTGCATCATAACCTCATAAAATCAAGTAAAATGTAGAGAACTAAGACTTTTAACCTTGAGAAAAAAAGTGATTTGCTACAAGTTGCACTACAAAAGGAAAATGATATACTAATAAAGAAAGCGAGAGAGATTGCATGAATTAAAGTGCATGAACGGTTAATACTTCATAACAAGTTATGGTTCATTGAAAACTAGAATAATATTTTTTTAAATAATAATAGTTCACTGTCGGTTAAAAAAGTTGACCAATTTGCATTGACACAATTAATCGGTCAATCTATTTGATCGACTGAATTAGATGGTAGTTAATTTCACTACTTCTCCTATCAATCAGTCGATCAAATCATTTGATAATCCTAAACAGTTAACCAGTTTGTGCAACACATCATATATCAATTTAGTTTTTTATATATCCACATTCATTTTCAAAATAGTATTAATGTTTAAAATCAACTGGTTATCAACAATCAGCTGCACATTTCTTAAATAGTTTCTCAATTCTTGGTTCAATCATCTTGGATCATTTATTTTACCATAACATGATAACCACATGGTTTTCATCATCATCAACTCTTCACAATCAATCCTCCCAATAATCTAAAACAATATCATAATAGCTTATAGAAATATTACACATAACAATACAAGTTAAAAGTGTTTTTTACTGATTAAGTACATACATTTAAAATTGAACTATTTAGGTTACATATCATCAAGTGATAAGTTATATTACATTCAATTCAAATTACTTTACATAACCAATCATATAAAGTACAAAGTCCATTACTTAAGGTTAAACAATAGTAATAATACAACTTTAAGCTACTTCCGACAAGTTCATGATGAACTTAAAATCTAACAATAAACATTAAAATGTATTTACTTGTTAGTACAACATTAAAAGGCATATAATATTCAATCAAAGTATTCTTTAATTCCTTTTTTTCTTTGTTTTTTTTCTAACTAAATCTTAAATTCAACAATTAATCACGTAGTCAATGTATTCAAAGTCAACTTAGTCTCGACTGATCTCTACTCGATATTCTTACTCTAACTTTTCCTTCTAAAGAATACCAATGAACCTGACTACCCTATTTAATTATCCAAAAATTCATCTATTTTTTATAAACATCAACTAGTCCAGTCATTCTTCACGAATGCCTATAAACCCATCTAACTCATCTTTTTTTACCCTTTATACTATTAATATGAAAAATACAATTTCACATTTAAAGAATTTACAGTTACAAAACTTATGGAATTATTATAACAGTACAAAAAGTACAGAGCACCTTCTTGGAGCTTGTAGATGCTTAGTTACTCTTGACTGCTGCCCTTCCACTTCCACAACCTTTCCAGCATTAAGAGGACCAAAACTATTAACTCAATAATTTATTATCATAATTCTATTCAGAGTCTTACTCAATTTCAAATTATTAACTCAATTAAAAAGGTTTCACTCATTAATGCACTTTCTATAAGGTTTAAACCTTGCACATACTACAATCATGCTTATCTATTTCCATACAATAAGTAATTTTATTTAAGTACATAACCCAACATACAAGCTTTCACTTTCATACATCAAAAATCTCTCAACAGTCCAATATCTTCTATATTTGGCCTTCACATAAATTTTTTAACTTGACATTCTTAAGCTATCATAATGGCCCTTAATTTTCAATGTATTATTTTCCTCAAATCTACTTAACTTCTATATCATGTGTTGCTGTCACTACATGATTTTTCCTTTCATATACATTACCTATAATGACTTCCATCATATTATCCTTGGGTTAATCGATAATCCATTAGACCATTTATACTTTTACTATCAATCATTTATCCATATAACGGGGTCTTAATAAACTAGCCTCTACTCATATGGTTAATTAGATCAGACAATGTCAATCATTAGTTACCATTAATGCTATTGGTCTCCACATCATGATAGACTAATCAAACAATGTTAGTCATTAGTAACCATTGATGCCATTGGTCTTCACACAATGTCATACTAATCAAACCATGTTTGTCATTGGTAACCATCGATGCCATTAGTCTCCATATAGTGCTAGACTAATCAAACAATGTTGATCATTAGTTACCACTAATGTCATTAGTCTCCATACAGTGGAAGACAAATGAAACATCACTCTTAAACCTCTTATACCAAGTTCTCCACACGTTCTTGGTAACATACCCAACAAATCATCCCACTTAAAGCAAAATCTTATTCATCATAACAACTTATATATTTACTAGGTTACCCTAACCCAAAACCTATCATTCTCACCTCATTATTTACTCAATACCTTTTTGTATTTACACTTATACAATTTCTCTGTCTTGAATCTAGACATAAATCATGTTATTGCATTTTTATTATCCTTTTTTTAAGTCATGCGTAATCATTCTTCTTTGTATGCCTACTTTTACAACCAAGTATTGCAATACTACCCATTCAAAATGCCTAAATTTTGACTACCAAGTATGACGTTTCCTTTTTGAAATCTAACGCTTATATTGTGAATACATAATTTCACTTCGCTATGTACGCATACATTTCATTTCTATGAATCGATACTTTTTTTAACGTCCACTAACATACCTTATCTATACCATTTCAGTTACAACCTTTATCATCACGTTTTGACTTTTCACATTAAACACTCATGCAAGTATTTCCTTCCAATAACTCATATCATAACTAACACATACTTTGCATTTTCTAATATTCATTAACTTGTTCTTTTCACAAAACAATTATTTCATTATTCATAAACAACACTACAAGAAATAATAATTACTTAAATGATATTTGAAATTTCTGAGAGTCGAGGTGCTGGACATCTACCTGGAGCCTGAATATATCTCGGCGCTCCAATTTGTTCTTTAACTCTAGCAGCTTCTCATGTTTCAAGGTTACAATCCACCATAACCACATCAATATGACCTAGGGATCTTATTTTGAATCTCATTTAACTCATGTTTATAAATCAATAACAAAGTAACTCATAGGATTTAATGTTCATCCTTACTTTTCAAATATCATAATCATCTTTAAGGGTCCACATCTACTATTTACTTAAGGTATGTTCCTTTATTCATATAATAATGCATAACCAAACATTCAAACACATTAGCTAACATGGATGCACCCAAATCTAACCAATTTTTATACTTAACATACCCCTCTTTTCTTAGGCCATGTTTGTTTTCTGGAAAGTAGTTTATGGAAAATCATTTTCCAAACTTTCCTGTGTTTGTTTGCCATTAGAAAAGGTGATCAACGGAAAACACTTTCCGGTCAAAGAAAAACACTTTCCCGTCAAAGGAAAACACTTTCTGGTCAACAAAAAACACTTTCCAGTCAAAGGAAAATTTGGCTTGGTTTCCAGGAAAGTGTTTTCCCTTTTGGTTGTGTTTGTTTTCCGGAAAGTGGTTTCCGGGAAACCACTTTTCAAACTTTCATATCTTTGTTTGCCATTAGAAAAGTTGGTCAACGAAAAACACTTTTCAGCCAAAGAAAAATTTGGTTTGGTTTTCAGGAAAGTGTTTTCCTGGAAACTTTAGGCGGAAAACACTTTCCGGAAGTTGTGAAAAATTTAGAAATGTTATTATTTGCTGATTATATCAAATTTGATTCTCAAACTTTTGATTGCTATATATATTTTGTTTTGAATATTTATTTTTCAATTTCATCTCTTAAAATTTAATTTTTATATTAACTTTATTTTGATTATTATTTATTTTATTTGAGATAATTTATGAAATTATATTTTTTTTTCAATTTCATTCTCATTCAATCTTTTAATTTGTAAGATTTGTTCCTTATTATTTTAATAAACTTGAGAAAAATAAAACATTAATAAGTTATTTTCCAGCTTATTTTCCATAACATAACCAAACACTGGAAAGTGTTTTCCAACTTATTTTCCATTACACTACCAAACATCAAAAAATAATTCACTTTCCCGAAATTCACTTTTAAAAAAAAAACTACTTTCCAGCAAACAAACGGGGCCTTAGATATTTAAGTTCATTAAACCAACCCCTTTTATCCAAGTTATATCACTATATAACCTTGAACGTAGCACACTTTCACTTAGTATGATGATTCCTATCATTATTTTTTTCTTGAATTAATAGCCAAAAATCAACATTTATGTTTTTAAAAACATTCATTCCAATTTCATCATTCTAAAATCATTTTAATGAGTTTGAATTCAAGTTTTAATACAATTTAAAACAATGAATAGTATGAAAACTCATTTTCCTACTTTTATCTCCCTGTGATCTAAACTTGTCAAGTTTCCCCCACCTTTGGACTTCCTTCCAATTTATTTATAATTTACCAACATTAATACCCTAGTATACACTTTAACAACATATTATATTTGACAACATATTTTAACAATATTACAATTCCTTTTTTGTCTTTTTTGGTTGAGTGTGTGTTCATGTGAGGTCAGGTATTTTAGTGTTGGCGTTACATTTTAGTGGAGAGGGTAACAAAAAAACAAAAACAGTGTGAAATGGTAAAAGATGTTAAAAAGGGCGGTTTCAACGGATTCTTAAGAGAAATGAGTAAACCCTAATCTGTTTGATTGAATGAGGTTTGTTTTGTTTTGTGTTTTCAGTTTGCGATTATCGATTTTGTAATGTAACGGATTGATTGCCTCTTGTTTCTTTTCATTTGTTTCTCTTTTGGGTTTAAGAATGAAGTGTCTACTTGCCTTTGTTATTAATTAAGGTGCTGATGCTCCTAATTTTATTTGGATTGAGATGGGTTTATCGCATATCAAGCCTATTTTTGAAAATGAAGTGTCCGTCGTTCTTCAGTAATATTTACTATTTCCCTGTGTATGAAGCCGACAGATATGTTGTCTCACTTCTCTCCGTTTAATCATGTCATATTTGTTGGTTTTAATAAAATTTTTGTGTTTTTTTTTTTAAGAATGTAATAAAAGTGATAGACTGCTTTTGCATTTGTAGTGTTAGTATTTCGCATCAGAAATCTGATGCTTGGGATGTCAACCTGGGTGCTCAAATGTCAATAGCTCATGGTGCTGTGCATGTCATTTGCTTGTTTTCGTAGCCAGTTAAAGGTAATCCAATCTTATGAATAAGGTTTTAACTCTATTTTATGAAGTGAATACCAATAGGGTTTTTAAGAACATCTAGCTGTATGTTAGATTACGTCAATCTTGCATGTCAAGAGCAGATTGCGTGGTTCATTAGGAGATGAGGGATGTTAGGGAATTGGCATTTGAAATATGAAGGAAAAATGTCCTGTTGGAAATAGAAAAGATAGACCATAGATGATGCAGATGAATATTTGCAAAGTTTGGAGTGTTGTTAAGAACAATTATGAGGTAAAACACATGCAAGCCTTAGCATGCCATTCCTTCTTCTTTTTTTCTTTTTTTTTTTTCTATTTTCTCCTCCTCCATTGGCACACAAGAGGCTTTTGTTATGTGCTACATGGTCTTTTCATGCTGCAAGTGTGAAAATTCGTTGTTCCGGGTGAGGATTGGCTTAAGGTAAGGATGGTCCTATCCAGGGTATACTGTTTTCTAAAACAATGTAAATATGAGTATTCATATGGATTTGGCTTTTGGAAGTTGGAAAATGTTCTAGCTTGTCAGGAACTTGATGTGTTTAATGTGTAGCAATTTGTAAGCAGTAGGTCAGTATGTATGCTCCATTTACTCGTGTATTATTGCGTGTTTGGTACTTTGACAGAACATGTGTCACAGTTTAAAGCATTAGTTGAGAACTTTCCAGCATAAGATGAAAATAAATAAATAAACAAACATTTAATATGTTTGGAACTGTATATGTGGTTGGATTTTTGGAGGCCCATGTATGTGGATATGTGCTTTATAGGCTAGTGCTGATGGCATGGCATTTAACATAGCATTGATCGTATTGAACTACTATTAGCATTTAATTTATGGACATCTTGTCGTTGTTATATTTGATTTGTGCTTCTCATTTTGCTTTAATTGAATTACACATGCACAAGCATGCGCGTTTACATATGCATTTAATTTTGTATGACACGTGTGTATAGGAAATGCTGAAACCTAGTAATCTTGTTGTTTCTTGATGTGATTTCTCCTATCATGTTTGTTTAATTAACAATGGAATTTTGATGCATTGTTAATGTAGGTTGTATTTGGATGATCCAGCGTGATCTCAAGCTTCTTAGTTGCTCTTAAAATGAAACCACGAACTAATGGGACTTCTAGAGGTCAGAAGGCACAGAATTTTCAGGGGGAGGGACGAAATTGGATTCTTATTGCAGGTGGTGCCTTGTTAAGTACATTGTCAATTCGCCTTGGTTACAAGCTCAAGCAGACACTGGACTCAAGGCAACAGGCAAATGCTAGTAATAGTCTGAAAGGTGTTGCACTGTTTATAGCATCAGCTAGATTCCTTTAATATGAACTTGGCCATAACTTTTGAAGTTTGAACAATACAGGGAATGTGAAATCATCTGACAGGAGGAGGTCACCACGTTGCAATATGCATTCAAACATGTATTCCTTCACACAAGATGATGATGGTTGCTACAACTGCATTCCAGGTATGACAATTCTTCTTGTTCAAGCTGCCAAAGGGTTAAAGAGAACGTATATTGATACTTCAATTCAAATGTTTGCTAGTTTCTGTTTGGTTTCCTTGTTTTTTGGATATCTTGTTATGCGCCGCACCGTTTGTTTTTGCGGTGCAAAAATGCTTTTGAAAAATTTTGAATATTTTTTTTTTGCTTCAAATTAATTTTCTTCGGTGCTCATAGATTGTTTTGATATACTAAAGTCAAAAATAAAAAGAACATTATTTTGTTGTATTTCCAAGCAAAAAATATTTTGAAAAGTAATCACCGCCACAATGTCAAACAGGCTTTATAGATTCAGGTGGTTAGCTAGTTGTAGCTGCATAATGACATTGCATTGCATTGCATCTACATTTCAAATTCCTTCAGCTTCTGGATATATGTTCATTGTTTACTTGCCTTGGACTGTGGAACAGGGGAGGGATTGTGAGATAGTAATGTTACTATTAGGTGAGAGGAAATGATGAACAGTAAACTGTCTGTTTTTGTGCGTGCATCATTGCAGTTCATATCCTATGTGGACATGATGGACATATCCTACCTTCTTCTCTGTTGGATTGACACTTGTTTGTCTAGCAATTCTTTTCCTTTTCCCGTACAAATAAGGGATAAGGCACAAATAAGGGATAAGGCGCAAAATATTTGTATCATGGTCCATGCTTCTCTTCCTATAAATTTGACATGTATTCCCCCCTAAATTTGCAATGCTTTCTTGCAACCCATCTTTTGTGATTTTCTTTTTAGTATGAGGGAAAGATGAATAAACATTGGATGTCAGTCCTCAGAAAATTGACAGTAGATTGGAATAGGGGATCAAGGTATTTGCAGATATGAAATATCTACCCAAAAAATATACTCCTTTGCCATGTCACAGATCCAGAGACAAGAAGTGCCTTATGCAGAATAGTGTAAAATAGATCACTGTTCTTTATCCAGCTAGTTTGGGTTTTGAGACATAGTTAAGTTGTTACATTGAGTATTTTTTATTTTTTTTTGACAATCATATAATATGTTACTGTATAATGGTATCCATGTTATCAGAAGACTTTTTCCCTGTATTTTATATGTGAATTTGGATTTGGAACAGGGAATGAAGGCATTGCAGATATGAAGCATCAGTCCAACGACCAGATGCTGTCTGAATCCGATGTTGGTCTACCTTTGGTGACGGTTCCTGCTGCAGAATTCACCAAGGAGAATGGTGTTATGTGGGTATCATCTCCTGATCGCCTTGAGTTGCCACCAAAGCCATTCCACAATTCAAACTGCTCTGACTCACCATGTGTCTCAGAATCTGGTTCTGACATCTTCAGCAAACGAGAAGTTATACAGAAGCTAAGGCAGCAATTGAAGAGGAGAGACGACATGATACTGGAAATGCAGGATCAGATTCTGGAATTACAGAATTCGCTCAATGCTCAGCTGACACTTGCTTCAAATTTGCAATCACAGATCAATGCAGCTAACAGGGATTTGTTTGATTCTGAAAGGGAAATCCAGAGGCTGAGGAAGGCAATTGCTGATCACTGTGTGAAACATGTGGGCATCAATGACAAACCATCAGCAAACACAACATGGCCATCTGAGGCAAGAAATGGCCATGCAAATGGATATCTTGATGGAGACAGCAATTTTGAGTCATTGGAAAAGGGAAGGGGAGATGTCGAGAGGATTGAGAAGCTGAAGAGAGAAGTAGGTGAGTTGAAGGAAGTGATAGAAGGGAAAGAGTACTTGTTGCAGAGCTACAAGGAGCAGAAGTCAGAGCTTTCCATGAAGATTATGGAATTGCAGCACAGATTGGATTCACAGCTCCCTAATATTTTGTAGGCATTGGTAGGATGTGTATTCTTGGTTGTTTCCTCGTTCTTTTCTTTGATTTTACTTCTACATTCTGAATTTTGGGAGAAGCTTCCTTTTTCTCCTTTCTTTCCAGAATTTCTTTCATAACTTAGTTTAGAATGTTTGATGCATTTTACGTGTTTGTTCAAAAGTGCGCGTGTTGGAGATGAGAGAGAGAGAGAAGAAAATTTTATGGATATCGTCTATACAAGACTTTTCTATACAATTCCTAGAGTTTCTCTTCATGTTGCTCCTATCATTCTAACAAGTTCTTATACTATGTCTCAATCTCCATTACTGGGTGAGTTTTCAATCACTGCAACTGCAACTGCTCCTCCTACTTCTCTAGTTATCCCCTCAAGTGCCAAAGCTAGATCCCATTATTCATCATTACATTGGTCACTTAAACCTGTGGATGTTCCTCCTCTAGTTCACGAAGAAGAACCCCTCAGAGTTTTGCTAATTGGCCGCTAACTATTCTCAAGCCAACCTATACATGATCCTGGAAGAAATGTTAACTTCATCCTCGTCAGCTAGTGATTTTAGTAAAAACACGACTATTAAAATAATAGGCTTTAAAGTAGTGGTTGTCAGTATTATAGTTTCCCTGATGCATAAGAATGGACCTATGCTACTACTATCGTGTCATAAAAATAAAAAAGTAGATGACAAAGAACCAATTCAATCCAAAAACTTAAGTTATTAAATAAGATTTTAGGTTATAATTTATATTATTTTCTAACACATCCCTTTAAGTGAAAGCTTTTTGAACTTAAAATTTGCACAGGCTCACTTTACCTTGTGTTTAATTTTTATCAAATAAAAAGGGATGGTGAGATTTGAACTCGTAACCATTTAGTCATTAAGACTTTGATATCATGTCAAAGAGTCAATTCACCCCAAAAGCTTAAGTTATTAGGTGAAGTTTCAGAATATAATTTATATTATTCTCTAACAGTAGATATAAAAGGAAATCGAGTAGAGCATGCCCCTACCATTAAAGAATTAGAGCCAACCATTATGCCTCCTCCCATCCAGTAAGAATAACTATTAAAGTACTTAAGTTATTACCCCTTCAAAAGCTAATCTTTTTTTATCAATAAGACTCGAGCAAGACTTGGGTGTTGAGAAAATTATCTTGGCTTCCATTATCTCTAGTTAGAAGATAATTCATTCTTGTTAGTATGATTCGCTTTTATAAAGTTTT
This sequence comes from Populus nigra, assembly GCF_951802175.1. Lineage (NCBI taxonomy): Eukaryota > Viridiplantae > Streptophyta > Magnoliopsida > Malpighiales > Salicaceae > Populus > Populus nigra. The sequence continues at coordinate 10,161,996 of NC_084862.1, read as the reverse complement.
GAGCAATCTTTTAACAAAAAGTATCTTCTTTTTAAGATACTTTAGATGATCTTATAGTTGCATGAAAAATGTCAAATTCAAAAGAAAACTTCAAAGATAATCAACAAGGAAAAAACTTTATTAAAGAGATTTTAGAGCTACTAAGGTAAGAAATGAACATACTTAGCATCCAAGCCATCATAGAACACATACAACATTCTATCATAAAAGTCTACAAAGTTAACTGGTCAAAATATATGGAAAAGCCTTTTGTAATTTTTAAAAAATCTTATCCCTCTTAAGATAGCAAAAGCATCTAAAATAGAGGTGTGTGTGTTGCTAATTAAATATCTTTAGAATTGAACTTATGAAAGACGACAACTATCTATAATTAAATAAAGGGGGAACTTCAAAACTAAAACCTTTATTAAGGTTGACCTATTCTAAAAGCACCATCATGTTAAAAAAAAAAAAGCATTGGATCTCAAGGGAAAAAAAATATTGTAGGAATTAAAATGTAGAAAATAAATGAAAATAATAAAAGAAAGTAATAAAAAACCTTACGAGGGAAAAAGAAAGATACATAAATTTATTGAAAATAAATATGTGAGGTCGGCCATCATTTATAGTAGACTTGGCTCTATTTATATTGTTAGAAAGTTTGAATCCTATTTACATAAATAATTCTAATCCTAAATATAATTATTGGTATTAAATAGTGAGGTTTATTGAATCTTAGTACAAGCTAAATTCCTTTTTAATTGATAAACATGTGAATTAGTTATTTTTTTAAGGCTTCTATATTGAATAAGACTATATCTCTTTGGTTGTGTGTGTATTCAAACTAGTCGATCATGGACTACTTAATTTTATTGACTACCATAATGTTATTATGGTAAATTGCTTTTGTTGTATTCTCCATTTCTAACTGGATGACCTTTTAATTAGCATCAAACAAGTTTATATTGCTAATAAAATAACATTATTTCAAGAGAAAATATTAGTGGTTGACTAGAGTTTGGCTATACTGATTGTGACCATTTAACTACATTATTAATCCCTTAAAAGAAGTTATGTAGAAGATGTAGGAATGTCATCATACCTTCTAAAAGCTAGTAAAGGCAATGACTTTGAGAATGGTTAAGAATGGTGGAAGAGTTAGTAAATGAAGAGTCATTCATGACATGTCTAATAAGAGCTACTCAATTGGTCCCTGTATTGGTGAGTGGCTGTCTTATTTTTCATAGCCATAAGATCGGCCTTTGTATGCACGTTCTAACTATTACTTAATCATAATAATGATATTTTTATGGGATTGATTTTTATACATGATTACTAAGTTGTTATGGTGTTAACAAATTAATCATATCATGCATGCAAATCTGTTAATCTAATAAATAATCTTGATGATAAATCATATGCCAATTTGTTGATCAATCATTAATTCATTAACAAATAGCATATTGAATCATTAATCAATATGCTATTTGTTCTTTGCTCCTTTCTTTTAGCAAGGACAAACTACTATTAAAAACTTAATCTTGATGACCTATATAAACTATCTATCACAATTCAGGAATTTACATTATAAATCCTAATACAATCTATATTCTTACCAATACATCTTTTTTTTTAGCATTTATATGAATTCTAATTAATTTATAATATTTTCTAATTTAATCTATTGATGACTTATTTTAAATAAGACTTATTAAGTTCATGTTATCAACTAAAAGATCAAATCTTATTCAGTTTTATTCTAAATAAGACTTGATTTCATGTGATTGACTAGAAGATTAAGTCTTTTTCTAAATAAAACTTGGTCTTATAACTGATCATATGAACTTAAATCTTTATGATTGATCGCTTCATAATCTCCTTGGTGGACTATACATTTCTTGGGCAATGATCAATTCTACTAGTTGATGGTTGATCCTAGCTTTATTTTCTCTATTTAGTTGAAAATGTATAATGAACCATTATTATTCATATTTGATTGATACATGGATAGTTCATTTTTTGTATAAAAACATATTTAAAATTATATTGCATGCATTTGCATTGTGGTTATCTAATATCCAACTTTAAATCTATATCTATTATGGACTTAACCCAAACTAATGCACTTAGAAACATTCAGGAGCCATTACATGCTCATATGAAATCTATATCTATTATGGACTTAACTCAAACTAATGTACTTAGAAATATCCAGGAGCAATCACATCTCATGCAAGCTCATATGAATAAAAACTTTTCATTAGAGCTACGAAGAGTTATACTCACAAGGTCGAGTGTTTCCAACCTTGAAAAGGTTGGTGGAGACATCAAATTCATGCAACATTTGTATGGTTAAAGATGACCAGCAATACTTGGAACACAATCAAGTCAATTCTATTGGACTGCTATTTAATTTTGTTATTGAGCATTGTTCATATTATTTCAGTGGAATATTAGCTTTCATCAAGCTTTGTTTTTATATTATTTAATTGTATATTTCTCGTCTCTTCTCTGGTCTTCGACCTCTTCTTTTTCTCGTATTCTCTTCTTTTTCTCTTTTTCTTTCTCCTTTTCAATTCATTGCTGTACGGCATCAAACCGATGTCAAAAAGCAATAAAGCGTCCTTTATACTCATCATTCCACACAACCAGTGAACCGCCCGTTTCTGTCATTACATGTTTCATTCAGACACTTCAAAATCAGTCCTGTTTCATCAAAACACCCTTAAACGAAACTGGAAGTTTTCATATCCCATAATTCCCCTTTAAACGTCGAATGACACATCTGCAATAACCAAGGAGAAGAAAAGGAACAAAGAAATAAACAGAAACACCAACCTTTTCCATAAGAATCACTGAAATTATTGGAAACGTTTAGAATTAGCCTAGCATGGAAATAGTGTTGCCCCCTTAAATATACACGAGGGTACTTTGAGGTGATTCTTACAAGTGCTTTGAACAAGCTTGCCTTACATGGCCATGGAAGAACATTAGATTACAACATTGTATTACCCGGTTGCCTTGGAGCTGGATATAGTTTCCAGAAAGAGAATCACAAATCAGGTGTCATTCAGTCATTCTCATCCCATGAAGATAGAAACCGACTATCAGCATTCTTTCCAGCCAATATTTCTGCATGGTTCATCTAGTGTTTAGATCAAATTCTCCCACTTCTCTCCACTCACTGTGTACTGCTGTGTTCCCATTTTCAGTTTCTTCATCATTCAAGAAATCTTCAGAAGGCTCTTTCTCATCTCTCAGGGCATTGCCTCCCCACCCATTCATCATCTCATCTGGGTTAACACCATGCTCCTGCTCTCCCATGTCATGACCAATCGGAACACTGTTGCCTTGCGATCCGAGTGCACTTGCCCTTATCGGGGCTCGAGACATCATTTCAGCATGAGCATGTGATTCTGCCTGAGCTTGCTCGGCCTGAAACATAGCCGCCATTCTTAACTGAGCCTCCCGACTGGCCTTCTCCCTGGCATCCATTTCAGCTTTCAAATTGAGCAAAAGTCGCTTCTCCTCTTGGAGGAGAGCCTGTTCAATCATCAATCTCTCTTCAGATCGGAATTCCCCCAAGGAACGCTTGCGGGTTATTATGTTGAAGGCTAAGGCCTGTTTCTCAAATGTGCCTGTGAACTCAGCAACTTTAGCAGCAATGTTATGATCCCACTGCTGCGAACGAGATGGCATCTGACCTGTTGTGTCTAAATCAAGGATTCTATCATCCTCCTCTGCCTCATAGTCTGCTACTACATGGTAAGGCAGTAATCTGCATATGTTGTGCAAGGGGAAAGATGAAATGAATGCAGAACTTTTGAAAGCCATAGTGGTAATTATTCATTCAATTAGTGGTGCTGAACTGTACTACTACAAACCGCAATTAAAGTCAGTGGAGTCTAGGAGAAGTGCCATCAACAAGTAATGGAGGGCTCCCATAACTTCCTTAATTCTTTTCCCTTTTGATTGAAAAAAGAAAACATTAAATTTCATCAATTTGCCAAACAAAAATTTAGAAATCACAATGTTAATCCTTGAATCAGAGTGCTTACTAACCTATCTTTGAGGCTAACACTAAACAGAATCTAATTTCTCACAAGGAAATATAGAAGTGAAAGACTAGAAGTTTGCAGGTGTACATGTTTCATAAGACAAGGAAACTATTGGCACTCCTTTTCCATTTGTTGACTCAGATAATTTAGAATAACAGAAATTTCACATCATAAAAAAAAGTTCTGGAATAGCATAAATAAGAAGGTTCCAAGGGGGTTAACACCCATATATTGCGTTGAAAAACTATCTGCCAAAAACGCCTAACATGAATTAGGTAAAAAAATCATAAAGATCAATAAATCAACAAAAACTGTTGTGTATTATGAACTGTCTTCTCCTGCACATCCCCTCCCCCTCACTTGATTTTAAGTTTTAATGAACTAAACCTGTATATGGTTGGTAGCTCAAGGAGCCAGGGATTGAAGCAATTCAACTAGATACTCCAAGGTAAATACATCAATACAAATATAAAACACAAAGTTCACTCATGCCAACCACTTAGTATTGCCTTACAAAAAAATGCTCACGACTTTGTAATGCCAAAAGAGTGCAAAGTAAGAGGAAAATCAAAGGATGTAGGTGGATTCCACTAACAACAAATAAAATAAGATGACCAATTTTTGTTGTAGATAATAAAATATATCCCCCTGGTTTGAGAAAAGGACGTCAAATATATATATGACTACAGGATAGCAGATGTTCTGTGCATAGAACAGGTTGAGGAAGCAACACATCACCAAAGAGATTTCTTATATTGAATTTCTGTAATTTACAGAGTATATGCAAACATAAATTTGATGTATATTGTTTTTGCATTTTGTTTCGCTGTGCATAAATGAAGGTTGGGAGGGAGTGTTAGGAAGCACATCGTTGTGTACTGTTTATAAGTCACTATAAACATACATGAATTATAGAATCATTTAAGAACCTCTAGAGAAAACATAAGATGCTAGCAAAAAGAGTTGTTTTATATAATCTAGAGAAACTTTCTTTGGATTCCTACAAGATAAAATTGGAAAATCATTTCTATTTCAACATTTCCCTTGGTTTACTCCCATCCATCTCATCAAATTCATATCAAATACATGCCATTTAGCAAATACATTCCAAACAACATAAATAACAATTATTCTTATATCTAATTCTATCTTCAATTTGTTGGGAAGCCGTGATGAAGAATTAAATCTCTTTCTATGCCACATGTAATGAAGTGTGAAAGCACAAATAGCATCCCTGATCATCAGGATGAAAGCGCCACATGGCAACTCCCATCAATTTATTCCGTCTATGCGTATAAAGTCTATCAATTTCTAATCAATCATATAATCAAGAACTGATCTCCGACAAAAACATTTGTATCTTTGAACAATCAAACCAAATAACAATTCTCACATTACCACACAAAATGGTAATCTAGGTGATCATGGTCAAACAATGCAGGTTCTCTGCTGCATCATGCCACATGAAATGTGATCAAACTCTAATGCTTTCAACTTAACTAGTTGCAGTGCAGCAAAATCCAACCCAAAAAGGCAACTGCACCATTACTGCTTATTAAAATGTTATCAATCCCAATCTCAATCTCATTACACATCACAATTACACAAAAAAGTCACAGTATCACCAAAAAGCGCATAAATAAACAAATTCCCACATTCCACAACAACCAGACAGAAAATGAAATACCCAAATGCAAAACACACATAGAAATGAAAATTTGAGTTGTATACAAAACAAAAACGAGAGAGGGAATACAAAAAGAAAGAAAAACCTCTCGCAGGCATCTTCAAGAGAAGCGAATGGCCTCTTGAAATCTGGATGACAAACACGCCAAGCATCCTGGTAAGCCATTTGGATCTCCACCTGGTTCACCTGAGGCCGAATCCCCTTTTGCTGCTGCTGCTGCTGCGGCTGCGGCTGCGGCTGCTGTTGCGGCTTCTGTGAATGCTGCGCATTTTGCCCCAAATTGGAACCTTGCTGCTGATGCTGCTGCAAATTAGGGTTGGGGTTGGGGGTGGGGTTAGGGTTAGGGTTAGGGTTAGGGTTAGGGTTTTGTTGTTGAAGAGTGAGTGGGCGATGAATAGATGGTGGACGCAAGTGGGCATCAATATTCGATGGGAATCGAGAAATAGCAGCAGCTTGTTGTTGCTGTTGGGCTTGTTTCGTTAATTGCTGTAACAAGAGGAATTGTTGCTGTTGTTGATGTTGCTGCTGATGCTGCTGCTGCTGCTGCTGCTGCTGCACCTGTTGTTGTTGTTGTTGTTGTAAAAGCAATTGTTGCTGCTGCTGCTGCTGCTGCTGTTGCTGATGATGATGATGATCCATTTCTGTTTCTTTTTTCTGTCTCTCTAGAGCTGTAGTTCCGTTACTTCGCTTGTCTTTTTATTAACGACTACTGAGTCGATGGAGGGGAGGAGAGGAGTATAGATTTCCTCCTCTAGTGTTTTTAGAATATGAACATGGCCAATACTCTTGCAAAATGCTAATCTAACCAAAACTCTTTCATTTTATTTTATTTTTAAATCTCCACCATTGGTTTCTCTGAATGCACTGCTGTTTTCCACTCATTCAATAAATATTCTTGATTTTGATTTCTTGTAGATTTTATTTTGTTTTATCTGTTATTGAAAACTAAAAAAAATTATAAATATTATAAAATTATATTTGTAATCAATTTAAATCAAATTTGTATAAATAATTTATTGTTAATATTGATATTTTTATATATACATAATAATTAAAAGTTAAATAAAATTTTATAAAATCATATCAAAATTAAAAAAAAACGAATCTGATAAAAAAAATTTAAAGTGTCAATAAAATAAATAAATATATAAAGGAGTGAAGTTTTCATGTTTGGATAGGTTGTCAATTCCGTTCTATTTTATCTGAAATGACCGAAACATTTCATACCAATTCAAAAAACAAAACAAAATAGAACAAATTTTCATTTCATTTCAAATCTCGGTCCGTTCTGGATTTTCCAGATAAATTTCGACCGGAATGTTTTGGTTTCATTTCACATGTTCTGTTCTGGGCTTGAAAAGCCATTGAATCAAATTGAACCCGGTTCAATTTGATTAATTAAACCACTCAGGTATAAAAAGTTCTTTTTTATTACTATTTTCAATAACAATGATATTAATAATAATATTAAAAATGATTATTACTATTTTCATTAACAATGATAATAATATTTGAAAATTAGATTTATCAATAATATATATGGTTTATATTTATGTATTTTTTTCATGTTTATATTTTGTAGGAATTTGAGTAAACCAAGGGATGCTTTAGATCTCATTAGCCTTGATAACATTGACATATTGAATGAATGAATTTATGAATAACATAGACTTCTTGTTGGAAAGGATATAAGTTGGCAGACTATTAAAGCATATTTGTCTACTTTGACTTTAGAGGATGAAGAGATATATTTTGATAACGAGAATGAGCTTGGTAGAAATGATCAACTATTGAAATGTTTAGTTGATGACTTCCCCTACATATCATCACAAGATCAAGATCCTTATTTCTATGTTAATAACGGAGATGATTTTTTATTTATGTTTTTTTTGTGTTAAAACATTTTACTTTCATAATATTTTGGTATTTTATTTAAGTTGAATTATTTTAAGTTAAAATTCTATTTAATCTTGACTATTTAGGAATATTTAAAATTTTAAAATTATATTTGTTTGACATTGTGTTGTATTGCATAATTTATAATTAATTTATTTTGAATTTGAATTATGCTTGTTGAATATATATATGAACAGTACAATCCCGAAACGGCACGTTGAAATACTTCGAAACCAAAACATTTCATTCCAATTGAAAAAATAAAACACCTACCGTAATGAAATTGACAACCTTAATTTGTTTGGTAATTGTTATCAATCTAATTAAACAAGTATATAAGGTGTATATAAACAATGAAGCCCTATAAAAATCCTAGTTGTTTTAGTATAGTAGTATAATAATTATAAATAGTAAACCGTATAATTAAGTAATATGTTAAGCTATTAAATCAATAATCCAACAAAATAATTATAATTTATACACACGAATAGAATATCAACACTACAACTAAGCAATTAAAAAATAAAAATAAGAAATATAAGAATGTTTAACATGGTAAAACCGTTAGATGGAAAAACATCCACAACAAAAGTTTAATATGTGAGTCAAATATAAAAAAGAAGAAGGGGATAATTTTCTTTTTTTTATAACAAAAGTTTGAATTATTTATTTATTTGTTTTTTATACAAGATTCTACTATTGCAAAAGATATTATAATAGTTTTTTATATAATTGTCTTAAAAACCATAAGAATAACACAATTCTATAGCATTGTAGTTGGAAATTCTTTGGTAATATAGTTAAACTTGAATTGATAGGTCAACCTTGAAATATCTTGATTTTTTTAGCCCGGTTTCAAATTAAATCATGTAGTTGAATTGATGTGACCAGATCAACTTGAAAAATCAAAACTCATCTTAAATGATTGATAAAAAAAATAGTTTGACTTAAAAAAATTCAAGTTGACATCTTTTTTACATTGAGAATATAATTAATATATTGGATCGATCCACTTTAACTCAAGCTAATCTGATAAGTCCGCGACCTGAGTTATAGACGCGATTGAGTTTAACAACTCTATTTTAAAAATCTATTTTTTACTTATTATAAGATAACAAAAATAGATGTTCTTAGTAAAAAAACATAATAAAATTTAAATTAAAAATCAATTATGATAGGCTTTACAAAAAGAATGCTTGCTAATATTAAAAAAAATAAAGACCAAAGAAACTTTGAGTGGTACTAAATAAAATAATATTTAAAGGTAAATCTGACACTCAACTTAAATGTACTCATGATGTTAAATATTTCAGGTGTCAAAGGCTTGGACATTACATTTTAGAGTGTCCAAACAAGAGGATAATAGTGACGAGAGTTAATGGTGATGTAAAATCTAAGAGTGACAAATCATATTGTGAAGACATGCCACCATTAGAGGATTGTACCTAGGATGAATTGGCATTACCTGTTAAGGAGTCGTTGGTTATAAGGCACACATTCAAGTTCGGGTCAAAGAAGATAACATTGATAAGTAAAGTGAAAACATCTTTCATATGCAATTCTATGTACAAAATAAGATATGTAGTTTTAATTATAGATAGCAAAAGTTGTACTAATATGGCTAGTATTATTCTTATTAGTAAACTGAATTTATGTATTGTTAAGCATACTAGACTTTATAGATTGCAATGACTAAATGATAGTGGTGGTGAAGTGAAAATGATTAAACAAGTTGTAGTTTTATTTTTGTATTGGAAAGTATATTGATGAAATTTTATGTGGTGTGGTGTCAATGTAAGCAAGTCACATCTTATTGGAGAGACTATAACAATATGATAGGAAAGCAATTCATGATAGGGTTAAAAATAGATATACCATTGTAAAAATATGGTAAAACTATCACTCTTATACCTTTTACACCTAAACAGGTGTATGGTGATCAAATAAAGCTAAAAGGTGAGTATTAGGCTATGAGGAGAGAAAATCAAGGTGAAGAACAAGGGGAGAGAAGATCATCAGAGTCAACCAAAACCTGAAACACTACTACAACCCATTCAACCACCCATCCAAATATAAACAAACATTCGGCCACTCCAAACAAATCAGACCATTCAGCCATTACCCAAAAACACTCAAATATAGTCGAGAATGGAGGTAAGACAACGATAGTGAAGAAAGTCAACAAGTGTGATGAGAATTGTGTGGAAAAAATAAAGAAACAGCTCAATTTTTATATTAAAGAGAGTGTGATTAAGTCTATATTTTTCACTAATAAGCTAATGACTTACTTTTGTATAAGGAGACTTACTTCAATAATAATGATCTTGATCATGTTATGCCTAGTGTTGCTATTTCTTTATTGTAAGAGTTTGAAGATGTGTTTCTTGAAGATATCCCTAGCAGATTACCACACTTAAGAGGAATAGAACATCATATTGATCTTGTACCTAGGGTTATGATTCCTAATCAACTACATATAGAAGTAATCCCAAGAAAATAAAAGAGCTTCAAAGGCAAGTTGATGAGCTTATGGAGAAGAGATACATTCATGAGAGTTTGTGTAAATGTTACTTGTGCCTAAAAATGATAGAACATGGAGGATGTGTGTTGATTGTCGAGTCATCAACAATATAATAGTAAAGTATAGACATCTCATTCCTAGGTTTGATGACATACTAGATGAGTTACATGGATCATATATTTTCTCTAAAATTAATCTGAAAAGTGGGTATCATCAAATTACGATGAAAAAAAGTGATGAGTGGAAAACTGCATTTAAGACTAAGTATGGTTTGTATGAATGGTTAGTCATGCAATTTTGACTTACAAATGCACCTACTATGTTTATGCACTTAATGAATCATATATTACGTGCATTTATAAGTAAGTTTATGGTTGTATATTTTGATGACATTCTGATCTATAGCAAGGATTTAAAATAGCATCTTGATCATTTATGTAATATACTTAGTGTGTTGCGTAGTGAGAAATTATATGCTAATCTTAAGAAGTGTACTTTTTGCATGGAGAAAACTATGTTTCTTAGTTATATTGTAATTGCACAGGGTATTGAGATGGATGAGGAGAAAATTAAGGTCATCTGGGATTGGCCTACATAAAAATTGATAAGTGAGGTAATGAGTTTTCATAGGTTAGCTAGTTTTTATAGGGTTTTTATGAAAGATTTCAATACATTAACTGCACCCTTTAATGAAGTTGTTAAAAAGTCAGTTGAGTTTAAATAGAAGGGAGAAATACGAATTGACTTTTGCTTTTTTAAAATAAAAATTATGTTCTACACCTGTTTTAACTTTACCTGAATTTACAAAAACATTTGAGATTGGATGTGATGCATCTGGAATAAGAATAAGAGTTGTGTTAATACAAGATCGAAGACCCATTGCTTATTTTAGTGAGAAGTTAAGTGGAGCAACTTTGAAATATATCACTTATGACAAAGAATTATATGATTTGGTAAAAACACTTAAGACATGGTAGAATTACTTGAAGCCAAAAAAGTTTGTACTCCATTCAGATCATGAGTCCTTGAAACATTTGAAAGGACAATGTAAGTTAAATAGAAGACATGCAAAATAGGTTGAATTCATTGAGACTTTTCCTTATATATAATCAAGTATAGATTGTGTCATGCCCTACAAGACATTATTGGTCCAGCTTAGAATGCTTTTCTTGGAGGGAGGAATATGATTGATAACATTAAATTGGCTCAAGAGTTTCTCAAGCATTATGGCAGGAAGAGATCCTCTCCCTGGTGCCTCATAAAAATTGATTTCAGGAAAGCTTTTGATTCAGTGCAATAGGTCTTTCTTAGAAAGCTTCTTCATCTGCTGGGTTTTCCTCAGCGTTTTGTTCATCTAATTATGTTATATGTGGAAACTACTTCTTTCTTTATTGCTATCAATGGCAGCCTGTATGGGTTTTTTCCTAGGAGGTTTGGAGTTCGGCAGGGTAATCCTCTCTCTCCTTATTTGTTTCTAATTTACTGGAATATCTCTCACGTATGGTGAAGATAGCATCTCAACAGCCAGGCTTCCATTATCACCTAAAGTGTGCATTTCATAACATCTGTCACCTTGCTTTTGCTGATGACATTTTTTTATTCGGATTCTTTTAGAGCAGTTGCATAATTCAGGGAAATCTTTCATATATTTTGAAGGAGTTAGAGGCAATATGAAACAGGGTATCCTCTAAAATTCCTTTTTTTTAAAGGTAATTTCCCCTTTAAATACCTTAGTGTTCCCTTGATTTCCCACAGGCTTCTTACTAGCTAGTTTCCCCCCTCCTGTATAAACTTGAATCTGCTATACAAAGCTAGATGGGCAAGCACTTATCCTATGCTAGGCATTTGGATTTAATTAGATTTATTCTCTTTAGCATGGTGCAATTTTGGCTTAGCATTTTTCGTATGCCAGATATTGTCATTAACCAAATTACATGCATTTGTAGGAACTTCTTGTGGACTGGTAACACAACTAAAAGCAAGTCTGTCTTATTAGCCTGGAAGAACATATGTTGCCAAAGAATGAGGGCGGCCTTGAGCTCTATAACATTAAGGCTAAGAACAACTGTTTCATTGTAAAGCAGCTATAAAATATTCATTTAAAAACTGACTCGATATGGATTAGATGGGTGCATCATTTTTACTTGCAGGATAGTACTATCTGGTTGGTTCCTTTTTAAAGAACCTCCTCTCCCCTATGGAAGTCCTTAATTACTCTTCGAGATCAGCTCCTTATAGATTGCGGGGGACAATCAGAAGTGATCTTCATGATGCAAAGTTGGGATAATATTTCTAAGCCTTTCTCGGGTTATGCTTATGAGTTTTTGAGATCCAAAGGAACCTCGGTGTCATGGATTAAGGTTGTTTAGGAACCTTAGTGTTTACCAAGACATAGTTTCATCCTTTGGCTTGCTTTACTTTGGAGGCTGAGAACTCGAAACAGGTTGCACTTTGTTGATACTAATGCTAGCTATGTCTTCTATCAAGATCATGAGAAAAGCCATAGTCACCTTTTCTTTGGTTGCAGTTGGAAATCCTTCTTGTAGTCGAAGGTTAAATCTTGGCTTCGGCTCTGCAGGGGTATGACCACCATTAGTAATGTTGTTTAGGGCCTCAATCTCAAGGGGAAAAACGTTATTGTCGAAATGAAAAGGGTCTCCCTCAGCATTGTTGTCTACCTGATATGGGAAGAAAGGAATAAAAAAGTCTTTGAGAACTTCTGCACATTGGTTGAATCTCTATTTCAGAGATTTCAAGTTTTATTTTACATGATATTGCACTTTCATGAGCGCAATCACCTTTAAATTAATGTCAGCTAACTCTATTGGTGGTTGTTCTGGATGAACTCTCATGTGGAAAGTTGTCTTCTCTTTGGTTTACAGCCCTTCAAGCCACATTATATATGTTTCTTCTTGGTCTTTGGTTGTTGCTGTTTCTCTTGAAGATTTGTTGTGTTGCATGGTACTCATGTGTTTTTTGCATCCTAGTTTGATATACTTTGTGTTTCCTGCTCTAATTGGTGCCCAGACCATCTACTTGTCTTGACTTTTGCTTTGTGTTAGGTTGGGAAACTTGTAATTTATGGTTCCTCACATAACCATTATCTGTTAAACTTAGCTTGTTAGCTTCCTTCCCTTGACTTGGATGTAAAGTTTTATTAGGGAGTTTGTTCCTTACTTTTGTAAATCATTGTATACGAACTTGCTGGTTCTCCTACATTGTATATTTTTTATCTATTAATATACTTACATTTTGATAATAATAAAAAAAGTATAAGCAAGACAAATAGAATATAGTGGTTGATGCACTTTCACGTAGGTATGTTCTTCTAAACATTATGAGTACTACATTGATAAGGTTTGAATATGTGAAGGTATTGTATGCTAATGATTTTGACTTTTCTGAAATATATAATGCATGTGGGCATTCAACTTTTTTGTAAGTTTTATTTTATGGATGGTTACTTATTCAAAAAAAATCAATTATGTGTCCTTGCTAGTTGTTTGCGTGAATTGCTTCTTCATGAAACATATGAGGGTGGTTTAATGGGTCATTTTAAGGTTGCAAAAACTTTAGATATATTACATGAATATTTCTATTGGTCAAAGATGAAAAGGGATGTGCGGCGAATATGTAAACAATGCATTGTATGTAGAAAGAAAAAATCTAGAGTACAATCATATGGACTATATACCATTACATGTACCTACTGAAACTTAGGTAAATATCTCTATGGACTTTGCTTTAGGTTTACTTAGGTCAAAAAAAGGTAAAGACTCTATTTTTTTTTTTGTTGATAGAATTTCTAAAATGATGCATTTCTTTGCATGTCATAAGATTGATGATGTATCTCATATCACAAACTTATTGTTTAGGGAGATTGTATGTTTACATGGCATTTCTAGGAGTATAGTTTTAGATCGTGATGTTAAATTTTTTAGTTACTTTTAAAAGACTTTATAGGGAAAGTTGATAACTAAACTCTTATTTTCGATAACTTCTCATCCTCAAACAAATAGATAAACTAAGGTAGTGAGTAGAACTTTATCACAACTTTTATGTGTTGTTATTCAAAAGAATAAAAAAAGTTAGGAAGAATGTTTGCCTTTTTTGAGTTTGCTTATAATAGAATTGTGCATTCGACCACTAACTTTTCTCTTTTTGAAATTGTTTATAGGTTTAATCCACTAACTCTTAAGGACATAATTCATTTGCCTTTGGAATAAATGATAAGTTTAGATAGTGAAAATAAAGCAAAGATGGTGAGATAACTCCTTGAGGGAGTTCAACTACAAATAGAGAAAAGAAACAGGATATACGCTTCTAAAGCAAATAAAGGGCATAAACAAGTTGTTTTTCAACTCGGTGATTCGGTTTGGGTACACATGCATAAGGAATGGTTTCCTAACCATAGGAAATCAAAGTTACAGCCTCATGTTGATGGTCCATTCCAAGTTTCAGATAGGATCAACGACAATACCTACAAAGTTGATCTTTCAAGTGAGTATGATGTTAGTGCTACCTTTAATATTGTTGATCTTACTTTGTTTGACACAGGTGTTGATTCGAAGTCGAATATTTTTAAAAAGAAAGAAGATGATTTGGATTAACCCATGAACACCAAGGAATCATTACATGTTCCAAATAGGCCATCACAAGGTCCAAAACGAAAGCATTGAAAAAAGCATTCAATGGACTAGTTGTACAAGTTTCGACCTTGGCTAAACTTGGGGATCTTTTAAAGCATCAAGAGAAGGCCTTATTACATTTAATCCATGTGCAAGAGGGAACCACTCCACCCTTATTTGGACTATGAAATTTCAACAACAAAGCTGTCAATTTTGTATCGGTTTCGATCAGCCTTGTTTTATGATGTTTCCATGTGTTTTGTGGATTCCTAACTAGTTTTGAATTTATTTTTATGTGCGGAAAATTAATCATTTTCTTTAAATATTAGGATTTATTATTTTATTTTTCTTGTGTGGTGAGGAGAAAACATATTAAAGAAAATGAGGAATCCAAGCTAACTTAGGAAACAAATGTGATGGCAAAAAGGAGTATTAAATGCAACATCTTTTTCCTTAAAAAAGGATAAATACAAGGTTAAGATTAAAATCCTATTCTAACTTGAAAACCAAATGGGTTACAACTACTCCTTTAGTTCCTAGGATTATTCGGCACCAATATAGACCATAAATAAGTCTTGTATTATACCTATAATGTTTTCTTTTCTTCTTCTTTTTTCACGACAAAACAAGACTTAGACTTATAGGTTTTATTTTTATTTTGTTAGCTATAACCCAAGGCTTGTTTGGGCTTAATTAATACTTTATTTTCAGTTAGTATTCAAGGCTTGTTTGGATTAGGGTTTGGGCTTACTAATAAAGGTTTTGAGTTAGTTTTTGTAAGTGGATCAATTCAGCCCACAAAGATAGATCCTTTATGGTTAATTTTTTAGAACTATTCAAACACATGTAAAGCCTAAATTTTGGCACCTTCATTGAATAATACTTATGAACTTTTCAGTTTAATGTATGAGAGAGATTCTTGTATTTTATGATTTTTGAACGAACTGAATTTGATTTATCGAATATTAAATGACTTTGTGGTGTCATGTGGTGTCATTTGATTTTATTTCAATAGAGTTGGTGTTTTGAGACAGGTTTTCATCGTGTCACATTTCTATCAGACCTCTTTTGGCTTTCTAGAATCAGATCTCAATCTTGACTGTGAGTTACGTGATCACGAGATTCACATCATTAGTCTAATCTCTAACATCTGATTAGTTATTTTATAAGGATTCTTGCTCTGAATAGGAATGCCTCTTTTAGTTGTGCAGTCGTTTAAACTCTATTGGTTGATCACATCTTTTTTTTTTTTTATCAATAATAACTTATGGTTACTTAGTCAACTACTCCAATTTCCCTACATAATTAAGGACCTTTTCAGCTCATTCAATTCTTTCAATTCACATTCTATTTCATCTCTCTTCTTCTATTTTATGGTGAGAAATCATAATTGTCTATATTTGACATTTGTATATTTATTTTAGATATAAACAATGCCTCTATATTGCTTTATTTCTTGAATGAAGGAATATTAACCTCATCACACTTGTATAAAATTGATTAATCAAATTAACTAAGTATGATGTTGTCAATAATACTATTCATCTAAAATTGGTCAACCATGATTGAAAACATATATGTTGTGTTAAATGTTTTAGCCAATAAACTTAATTTAAAAAGTATATGTGCTTTGGATTTTAGAAATGACATTTTAATTTATTAAATTGCACCTAATTTTTTATATGTTACTGGAAATCTCTAAATTTTCTAAAAGCCCTAGAGGTTTTTCTATAAATATTTCTATCAAGGACCCTAAGCACTTCTTTTCCTCCTAAGATTAGAATGGTAAGTTCAAGTTTCACTCTAAAATTAGCCCTTTATATCTACTACTACTATTTTATAGATTGATTTTCTTACATTGAATAATTTATTATGAGTGCTACTTAAGGTAAAAAAAACAAAAAGAGGAATGTTTTGAACCATTCCATGAGAATAATACCTAAAGATGGGGAAGATTTTTTTTTACCTAAAGATGGGGAAGATTTTTTTTTCTTTGCCCTGGACATTGAAAAAGAAAGAATCACTTTTCAAGATAGTTATGTAAATTCAAATACTTGGAAAAAGAATATCCTATTATAGTTGAATGTTTCTCTCATAAATTATATCAAAAAGATGGATAGAATGCAACACTTTCTCAGCACATAATGGAGATTCCAAAAGATTTTTATTATGATTCAATTATCAAAGGTTATATCATAACCTAACAAAGAGCTTTTGGTAGCCCTTTCCTTGTTTTTGTCTAAATCCAGCTTCACCTTTATATTTAAGTATGAATTATAGAACATTACTTTTTATGACTTAGCCATAATAGGTGGTGTTTACTTAGTTAGTGAAG